>NW_018194477.1:0-396 GCF_001263595.1 Phalaenopsis equestris
GGCCGAGTGTGGTAGGCTTCACACGGCAGGAAAAAAAACAACAAACACCTTCCTCCTTCGACTCTTCTTCCTCACAGTACCCGCACTCAACATAGACCTCCCATAATGTTGCCCTCGCCTGTTGTCGACGTCGATACTCACGCAAGCTTTGTCTCCCTCGTAGAGCGTCAATAGACTCCCTATATAAGTTGTTAGGGTCGCCTTCTATCTCTTGATCTCACCTCTATCTCTCCCATACAAGATGATTTATAGGTCAAAACATCCCTTCGCGTCCCCAACCATTAGCTTCATTTCCCTCCCTTGGACTTCCTCTAGGTGATGAAATGAAGCGTCACACATGTAGGGTACATATATACAGGGAAAACAATCTCTCTTAATTTACAAACTTACCAAATA
>NW_018194478.1:0-396 GCF_001263595.1 Phalaenopsis equestris
ATCTCTATTGTTAAAAACACATTAAAGAAATAAGCTGAATACATAAATTTGTCAATTGGTCGAGAACTCTAAATACCTAAAACCATTAACATCCCTGACACCATCGACACTTGTGAATGAGCTCTCTACGACAACAAAGGAACCTAAGTGCTAGGTTGAAGGTCTTGGCTTTCTGGCGAGCCGGGCATCGTGGTGGCAGTTTGAACAGATGGGCCTTCAGTCACACAATCAGATCGACAACTTTCAGGGTCATCCCAGAAGAGCCCACCAGACCCGAAGTAAGACTATCCTTCTCTTCGCCACCACTTTCACTTTCTCCCTCACGATGTGGACTATCTCTCTCTTTCGAGATTAACTCTCGGATCAAGACGTCATTAAAGATATTAATTTGAGACT
>NW_018194479.1:0-396 GCF_001263595.1 Phalaenopsis equestris
CCTTCCCTTCTCTCCACACCCCCATCACTATGCTCCGGCACCAATACTTTGCTTCCGGCGGCGGCGGCGGAGTACCCTATTGCAGCTCCACAGATCAGCGACGAGCGCTTTCTCCCTCTCCTCTCACTGTCGCTCGCTTCTGATGCGTGACAAATAAGTGATGCTTTAAATTTTCTCCTACGTCCACCAAAACGTGACCCAGATGACAACCGCTCGCGTGGGTCCCGCGAATGAAAATCATCACCGCCATTAGAGAGGAAAAACTTTCAAGGAAGGAGTCCATGAAAATTAGCAGATGTTCCACGAGCCAAGCTCCGATAAGGATCCACAACGCGAAGATCAGCAATCAGAGAACTCCCAAAATCCAGTTGATGAAGATCACTAGGAACTCCAAAG
>NW_018194480.1:0-396 GCF_001263595.1 Phalaenopsis equestris
TATTAATTTTTTTCTAATTTTTATAAATAAATTTCTAGATTTATTTAGTCAAAATATTTCAAGGAAACTTATAAATTGATTAAATATTTGATTATTAATGAATTATTTAAATTTAATAAAAAATAATTATATATTATTCACATTTGCAACTTTTTTTAAGATAATTAAAAATATATATAATTTTTTTGAGAAAAAAATATCTTTTACTTTAAATAAAAGGCAATGCATATGTTGCAAGCCATGCATTTGATTTTTCAAAATTATGAAGCTTAAATAAAAGTAATTTCCATATGTTTTCTAGAAGTATTTTCCCAATGTTTCTAGAATTTTAATTTTATTAAATGAATCTAAGAAACATAAAACTCATAAAATAGAATATGCACACACACACACACA
>NW_018194481.1:0-396 GCF_001263595.1 Phalaenopsis equestris
ATATATTATTTATACATTTTTGGGTTCTATATTATGATCCTTTTCTTCATCATTCAAGTGGGACTTAAGCCATTCACTCTCATCTCTTCTTTAACAAGCTTATCTTTCCAAGTAAGTTTACTTTGTTTTTGTTTGGGTTTAGAATCATTTTGTAGAATTGAAATTATGGTTTTAAAAGTCTATTCGGACCGACCTCTTTGATAGATTCAATAATTAATCGGTTTGGTTTTAGAACCGTTTGTGCACAGAATCAGGATTGAATCGGGGTTGAATCAGAGAACTGTTGAACCGATCTGATTTTTAAAGAGCCGAGCAGTTCAAATATTATTTAATTTTAACTTTTTACTTTAATCGAATGATAAGAAATAGTATATAAAATAAAATATAATGTCTTAT
>NW_018194482.1:0-396 GCF_001263595.1 Phalaenopsis equestris
TCTTTCCCACATTTCTAACTCTTTCTTTGAGTTTTAAGTTCACAAATATATCGAAATTATGCATGTGTGTGTGTGTGAGTGTATGTGTGTGTGTATTATAAAGGATCTAGATTTTGGGAAATAAGCTTAGGCAATCAAAGTTTAATTGGTAGTCAACTTTTTAATTTATTGAAGACAATGATATTTTGATTTCTATTGTATAGTTGATAAATTTTATATATTATTACAAATAGTGGTGACATATCAAAGCAATAAGAGAGAATCATAGGTGACACTCAAAGAGGATTTAAATTCTTCTAAAAAAAAACTCCGAACTAGTCAAATTTGCCATCATTGAGTTAAATTGGGATATTTAAGAAATTTGGCCAAAATATTTCAAATGTAGAATTTGATATT
>NW_018194483.1:0-396 GCF_001263595.1 Phalaenopsis equestris
AAAAGCCACATCAACCTCAGAAGCAACATCAAAGACGAACACAAAAAATCATTATCATATTTACAAATGTCATCAGGTGATTAAGAAGTCATAAAGACCAACAAAGACTGGTACAAAAGTTACAAGAGGTTGACTCGTCTTTAAATAGTGGATGGTCGTCTCCTCAAAATTTTGGTACTTCTACTAATCTCCAGGGGGACGAAATTCTCCAAATATTGCCGACACAGAAGTATGGAAATATCTCCCAAAGGGTACGATAGAATTCTTCAGCATTTCTTCGACTCCTTCGAAATGTGCAACAACAAAACAAGAATCTGCCTCAAAATGCATGACACTACACAAAAGTCCAAATGTCCTATGTGACAGGGTTGATGATAACTTTGGAGACGGTTTTCT
>NW_018194484.1:0-396 GCF_001263595.1 Phalaenopsis equestris
CTGCCAAATAGCCCTGAACTTTGTTTTTCGAAAACATGAAGCGGGGCTACGCGGAACTTGCCTCCGCTTCCGATACTTCTTCTCAATTGAAGCGCAAATGGAATTCTATTGGTTTGTCTGAAAAACCCTTGCTATATTTCCTCCCAATTTTATGTTTTTCCTCCCCTAAACAATCAAATACGCGTACAATTTTGATTTCATTGTTCTTCTTCTTTAGACGAGTCCCCTAGTTTTGATGATGACAGTACAAGGAAAGCTCGGAAGGTGGCAGACCATTACAGTGCCAGGTCGAATCAAACCCTAGAAGAGCGCGAAGCTAGCCCTATCATTCACTTAAAGAAACTTAACAACTGGGTACTTTAATTGGACTCTGAAATCCAGTCAGTGAACCTAGCT
>NW_018194485.1:0-396 GCF_001263595.1 Phalaenopsis equestris
GAGGAAGCCACAATTTCATAAATTCTAACCTTCTTTTGACCTAGATGTATGAATAAGGAGTATCTTATCACAACATTTACATAAGAAACCATTTAAAAAAACCATGATCGTCGTGATCTTTGAACAGAAAAGGCATCAGCCTCATCTATCTTTAACTCACAAGTTTTTCCCTCTTGTTTTCTCCTTTCTTCTACTGTAAAGTATTATGTTTTTTTTGGACCCTAGGACTTAAAAACCTTCTTTGATATCACCAAACTAGATTAACTAAATTAGTAAACTGGAGCCTTTTTTGTGGAAGCAAATATTACACTTTCCTTATAGGATTGATATGTGATACTCTTAAACCGTATTACTACTTGACATGTGTACTTGTATTATACAGTCGACTTACATCCT
>NW_018194486.1:0-396 GCF_001263595.1 Phalaenopsis equestris
ATTATTTTTCTACATTATTTATTGATGGTCATATCATAATAAATTATAATAACCAACGCACTAAGAGCGTTGGTTAGTAATGTTTAATGATCGGCATTTTAAATTTCATCGATAAGCTTTCAAAAAGGATAAATATATTCAACCGACATAAAAAAAAAATTTCATTTCTTACTCTCGCTCGCCCTTTATCTCTCGTACCTGCGTGCAACTACGCTGTTGAATCTCTCTCCAAGGTAATTCGTTTTTTGGTTTTTTACAGTCAAATCAAAGGCAATATTGATTCAATCAATCCTCCAAGTTTTTATGGAATTTGGACCATTATTTTTTTGCATATATGGTTTTTATGTTTTCTGTAAAAAAATTTTTATGTGGGATTTAGGGGCTATTTGGTAGTCA
>NW_018194487.1:0-396 GCF_001263595.1 Phalaenopsis equestris
ATGTTAGGTGTTAGATATGTAAATATATAAGAATTGTCTCATATGTACGTAAATGCTCCATAAATTTTTTGTTAAATGGATTGATCCCAATTGCTTTATTCCTTTCAGAAGATTTGAACGTCAAGTCAATGACGTTTAAAATAAACCTGCATTCTCAAACAATCAAACATCCAAAGAATTAATTTGTTCAATTATATTCAAAAAGTCAAATTTAATTTGGAACATTCTAACATGATAAATTTTTAAATGCGATATTGTATTAAATTAAATTAACATTTTTTGGCATGTAAAAAGAAAATTTTAATATGCTACCACGTGGAGGTTATTGTGTGGTTATTGACGTAAAATCATGGAGATTATTGAGGGGCTATTGGGAGGTTATTGTGGGGGTTATTG
>NW_018194488.1:0-396 GCF_001263595.1 Phalaenopsis equestris
AAAAAAAAAAAAAAACAAATTATCTAAAATATGTAAACATCTATTATGAAAATATATTCCGTCCGGACGTGTAGACCAACTACCAAACATTATGTAGCCCGCCGATGAGGTATATGGCGATGTGGCTCCCAATAGTTGGCCATCTAGATGCGCGATATCCGAACAAAATATTTACTTCATCTATTACAAGCAAGAAAACGGGAAAAAAAAAATCTAATCTACTTGACATCTGTGTTATCATAACTATATTTATTAATTGATTGTGAAAAATGTTTCCAATTTTTTTAAGAAAACAACGCTATTTTGACCCTTTCATTTCAATATTTTTAATTACATTGAATTTTAAATCCGGTAGATTTGCAATAGAAGTTGTATATTTGAATCTAACATGTAAAT
>NW_018194489.1:0-396 GCF_001263595.1 Phalaenopsis equestris
TATATATATCTATACAATGGAACTCGTACAATGGAGAGATAAATTATAACCATACACATGCATAGGGAAACATATACATATCTCCAACTTGCAACGTACTATTACATTATAGAATATAATTTAAGATGATAAAATGAAATTATTATAATGTTGCCCCTAAGAAAATTCCTTAAAATCAAAATATTTTCCTATTGCCATGCTTTAGTCAACTAGTGCTAAGTTGTATGATTTGCTTAATAAATAATCTTCGTAACCGTGTTTTGAGAAGCGTGAGGAGATGATTATCAAAGATTATGTTGACAAAACTGCTACTTATTCTCCCAATGCGACCAACCGAACCATGCGAATGCTGCACCGCGGTCTGTAAGCTCTGAAATGCCGTGCCATGCATTTTGT
>NW_018194490.1:0-396 GCF_001263595.1 Phalaenopsis equestris
AAACTAAATATAATACTTAACATGGGAGAAAATTATGTTCTAACAATTACGTTTGTGCAATTATTTTTTCATGATTAGTTTCATTCTGTTCAGAATTTTACCGTGCAGTATTGCAAGATGTAACAGCGAGCGGCGGAAAATTTACCGCATCCGAATCCGAAGGGGAAATTAATGGCTTCATCTCCGTCGAAATACGAATGGTAACATATCGGGTGGGTTAGATATTAATATTTCGGATACGGAAAGCGATTGTTGATTTGCTGGTTCTGCAAAAAAACATTTTGGGCATGGTAACTGTCCCAACACTGCAAATAGAAATAAATTATTGTCTAACGAACTAATTTTGGCTGCAAAACTTGCTAGCATTTTTGAAGATTTGGGCGTAGGGTTGGGATT
>NW_018194491.1:0-396 GCF_001263595.1 Phalaenopsis equestris
ATATAAGTTTAAATCACAACAATTCGTGTGTTAATATGATTATGTTTTTTCTTTTGTTTAAATTTGATCCATGTTCGAATCAAATACTCAACATTAATTTTTTTTAATTAATTTTTAACAAGTCAATTTCATGTCGAATACGAACAAAAATATTTAAATCAAGTTGAACAAGATCACACTGTTCATGAGCCAATTTCGAACGAGCGAAATTGTGGGAAAGTCATAAAAAAACTAAGACAAAGAGTTTTATATCTACTATTGTGAATATTCTAACATGCAAAAATTATGTTTAATATCATTTTTGGGTGAACATGTAGATGCTGACAGCACATATGTACTAGTTATTTCAACTAATGCTATATATTTCATTATATATATTAAAAATAGTCAATTATG
>NW_018194492.1:0-396 GCF_001263595.1 Phalaenopsis equestris
AGCCCAACTTGAACCCAAAATCCCCAAGAGTGAACCCAAACCATACACTTGACCAAATTTAACCAAATTGACCAAGCCAAGCTCACCACAGCCATCAGCTGGACCCTAGGGACCAACCTGGATTCACCTAGCCCAATCTATATGGTACATGGACCAAGATCCCCTAATTTGGGGAATCTCTTCTCATTTTTGAGAAAACCAAATATATCTTTGCCCCAAGCCATCACCATTGGACTTATTCACCATTAGGGTCTGACCTCTGGCTCCCCTGACCACTTGACCACCTCCTCTACCCTGGTCAACTGACCTAGTCGCTGGAGGAGCCAAAACCGAGAGCCACCCTACCTTAAGTTAAACCTAGTATAACCTAGCCAATGTGTCAAACCCTGATTTGTC
>NW_018194493.1:0-396 GCF_001263595.1 Phalaenopsis equestris
ACTATTAATGACTTGAGTTGAAACTATTTCTATATGTAAATTTGTAATTTCTTATCACTTGGTTATGTTATATAATGATAGGATAACACACTATTTTGATATATTTATATGCACGCGCCGCAAGCCTTGGCCTGTTGGTGGAGGGGTCACTGTAAGTCCTCTCAGGTTAAGGGTTCGATCTCACCGTTGTGCGGGGGTTCTGAAATTTAAGGCACATGACGCAGATTTTCATAATGGAGCAAAAAATTGCATGGGAAATCGATATTTGTGACTCTGTCAAATATCAATTTTATATATAAAGAAGCTTAAAATTCTAAAATGCAAAAAAAGTTTCTTAGCTGAGTGAGAGGAAGCTTATTTATAATGCATATATATGACACTCTTATATACTTTTGT
>NW_018194494.1:0-396 GCF_001263595.1 Phalaenopsis equestris
AAAAAAAATATTTTAATTAATTGGGACTTAGTTAAGGTAGCTTAATTAAAAAATTATTTCAATCTTTTCTTTTCAAAAAAAAAAAAATTGTTGTTTTTTTGAAAAATTTAATTAAAGCAACTTAATTAAAGGAAATTTTTAACTTTTCCTTTTCTTTTGAAAAGATTTTGAGCAAGTATTTGCAGAGGAATTTTTTGCAGAATAATTTGTTACAGGATTAATTTTCATATGGCATTTTCTAGTGCAAAATTCGAGGTTGTGAAGTTCGATGAAACTGGTAACTTCGAATTGTGGGAAACAAGGGTGAAAGATCTGTTGGAACAACAGAGAATCTTGAAAGCTTTGTGGGCAACGAAACCAAATACCATGGAGGATGAAGATTGGGAAGAATTGCAA
>NW_018194495.1:0-396 GCF_001263595.1 Phalaenopsis equestris
TGTCTGTACTTTCCTTGAATATTTTGATAATATTTTGCCGACCTTCTTTGTTGAAGAAGGTCGTGGTTTATTTCCAAGATCTATTTCCTTCAGACAAATGTCACAAAATATTGTTTTGGTTTCTTTATCCCACGGTGTGGGTGTACTAGCCTCTTTAGCCTTAGTCATTGTATTGCTATGATAATAAGATGAAAAATAAGTATAAATGAAAATCCAACAATTTATGCACAGCACAACCACACACCAAACAACAACAAACACCATAGAAACCACCAGCACACCACAACGGTCACAACCAACACAAGAACTACCCATACTATAGTCACGATCAACACAACAGCCAAAACCCCAAAAACCACCAATATCAATTCCACAACCAACAGAAGAACCACCCAC
>NW_018194496.1:0-396 GCF_001263595.1 Phalaenopsis equestris
TGTGATAACCAAGCTGCAATTTATATTGCTTCAAATCCTATTTTCTATGTACAAACTAAACATATTGAGATAGATTCTCAATCCACTGGATTTCATTGTCTCTGTGTTCTTTGTTTTTGATGACAGGGAGCTTATAAGTTTCCAAATAATTTAGACGAGATATTTACGAACAGATTATGGAATAACTGTCATCCACTCCTTCACTGATGACAAAATTATACAAATCGTTAACACATCACAGAAGCTTCCATGGCGCTTTCTCCATCTAATCATTAAAACCAGAAATGATTTCGTAGACAATATTGTGTGAAAAGCTTCTTTGAATCTATGGTATGCTACCTATTGGTTTTACTACAAGTTCTTTAGTTCTCTCATTTCAACAACTGGAAAGGAAAA
>NW_018194497.1:0-396 GCF_001263595.1 Phalaenopsis equestris
AATGAAGGCAATTACTTTTAATGCAAACGTGTTGAGTATGGCCCATATTATTGTAAAACATGTATACATCCCCAGAAAAACTGCAGGAGAGGCAAGGTAACCACCGCCTTTATGCGTACCAGTGCATAACAAAACAATTATTTGCAGGACTTGTGATGATGAATAAGCCTAAAAAAAATTCATAAAAATAAAATGAAATAAGAAAATTGTTAAATTCAAGTCAATGCTCGTGTTAATATCATTAGTAGAAAGATAGATTTTTCACCATTGTACCAATTCCGGCAATGAGGCCGATTGTCTCTAGCCAAGCACAACACCAAGATGCAAATGGGCCCCAAACTGGCCCAGCTAAATGGGCTGCCCAAAAGTACAGAGATCCAGTTGTCTGGTAAGAAA
>NW_018194498.1:0-396 GCF_001263595.1 Phalaenopsis equestris
TGTATAGCTTTCATAGTAGACTTGCCCGACATAAACCCAAACTGATTTCGAGAAATCTTTGTATTACGTCTTAACCTATGCTAAATTACTTTCCATAATTTTAATTTATGACACATTAATTTAATTCCTTTATAATTTGCACATTTGTGTGCATTACCTTTTTTTCTAAAAAAGGGACAAAAATACTCTTCTTCCACTCCTCAGGTATTTTTTAGTTTTTAAAATAAGATTAAAAAGTTTACTAAACCAATAAATTCTCAAATCTCCTAAATATTTTCACTTATATTGGGATACCATCAGATCCTACTGATTTTTCACCCTTTATTTACTTTAAAATTTCATAAACTTCCTTTTTACTAATGCAACAATAAAAATAAAAAATTTTATTATTATTAA
>NW_018194499.1:0-396 GCF_001263595.1 Phalaenopsis equestris
ATGGGTGGACAACAATGACATAAAGAAATTAAACAACCACTGCCAATGTGCAATGTAACTATAGCCTTTAAAAGAGAAATGTACCTTCTCTACCCCTCAAGAGGAGTATTTATAGATGAAATATTAAAAAAAAGGAGATAAAATTTGAAATTTGGCAGTTCGCTCTACTAGAAAATGTGTAGGCATGCGTACATGCTCACACTAACACTGATGTACGCTCACGATAGTTGACCAACATGCACGCCTGCACACACGTCCATGTGTGAATGATTTTATAGCCATTTCTGTGGCCAACACACGTTGGATCTTATGTGCATTCCCACAAAAACATAGATCTGGGCAAATAGTGCCCCTATGCCCATGCCACCGCCAATATGCCAGTTCTAAAGTGCACAC
>NW_018194500.1:0-396 GCF_001263595.1 Phalaenopsis equestris
TGAAGATGCTATGACTCATATATTTAGTATTATATGTTAATGGAATGTTAATATTTTTTTGAAACTTTAATTTATACAATATTTTATTATCATAATATTTTTTTTATATATTTAGTAACTATGTAATTAGTTAGTATATGAAATTATGATTAATTAATAATATTATCCAGGTGTCTTGTTTAAGGTGGAGATTCCTATTTTGTTGATATTCTTATGAAATTTCTCTATGATTATGCTAGTATATAAAATATAATGGACATTCGTAATATGAAAATGAAATATTTTTTTATTTTTTTATTCATTTGGATGGGTATTTTTTAAGTGAAGATTATAAATTATGCAAAACATTCTAAGTTAGTACTTGTTATATATATATATATATATATATATATAATG
>NW_018194501.1:0-396 GCF_001263595.1 Phalaenopsis equestris
TTAAATAAATTTTAGTTAATTAAATATTATTTAAATATAATAGTATTTAAGTATATGACATTTAACAAGTTCCTTATAGTATAGCAAATGAGCTTGTTCATGAACATTAATAAATGAGTGTGGTTTCCTACTCCCGATTGGGGTACACATGATGGATTAATATCATTTCGATTCCCTCTCACTGAGAAGGGAAAGTAGAACTTAGGAGACATTGCAGACTTGTGTCATATATTTATTTGATGTGTCATCTGCTATTTATGGTATATTTCATTGTTAGGGCCGTCATAGAAGCTTTTTGTTTGCGAACAGTTTGTGTTCGGCTCGTTCATTAAGTAAGCGAACTGAGCGGGAACAAAATTTAGGTGGTATAAATGTAAAAAAAATAAAATTTAGGTG
>NW_018194502.1:0-396 GCF_001263595.1 Phalaenopsis equestris
ATGAAAGGTGTATTTGTCGCAGTATTCATATAGCACATATAATTGTTGCAATAATTTTTTTGTAACCCGCACTGTGTTCTTTATCATTATAATTCATTACTATAGAAATTAAAAACTTATAAAAAATTATATATAAGTAACGAAGATATCAAAATTTTTATAAAGATTTAATGTACCATATAGTCATTAAATGAGATCAGAAAACATCACAACAAAAGTACAAATATAACAAGTAGTTATTCACGAGTACTAACAATATGAGTAGTTGATCTACCAAAAAACACATCACAAGTATTAACATCAAGAATAATTAATCAACCAAAAAACATATCAGGAGTATTTGTTCTACCAAAAACTAAATTATAATTAGTTATGCTAACAAAAAAAAAAAAAAAA
>NW_018194503.1:0-396 GCF_001263595.1 Phalaenopsis equestris
CCACCCAATCCTTCCCTCACTGTGTCTCATATACTTTCACATTATTTTAAAGCTTCGCATATTTTAGGAAGTGCCTTACCTGGTTTTGTTAAGGATATGGGTGGAAGGCCTCTACTAGTTAGTGGCAACCCCCTACCGATGGTTGGATTAAGGTAAATATTTATGGGAGTTGGACTCCAAATGTAGCTGGTGCTTGTGGTGTTTTTAGAAATTCTTTTGGAAATTTGCTTTCTTTCTTCGCTTCACCTTTTTTTGATCAAAGCCCTATTGAAGCTTAATGTTAGGCTGCTCTGTTTCCTGTAAGTTCTCGGAAACAAAATTGTGTAAAATTTATAAAGTGGACTTCACTTTACAACGATGCCAAAAACTTGATGTGCTATTTTATGAATAATAACG
>NW_018194504.1:0-396 GCF_001263595.1 Phalaenopsis equestris
ATATATATGATATAGATAATGCTAGATATAGAGTGAAAAAGTAAAATTACACAGAACTCATCCAATTGGCAGGAATTGTAGTGCCACGCAACAAATAAGTATCACTGCCCTTGACACATGGCAAAAGTAGCTTTTGATTTTTTCTTTTCTTTATATCCTTTCGGCTAACATAAACATTAGAATTTGGCAGCATTCATAAACTATATATGACAACAAATAATTTAAAACTTCATGTCGCAAATTTCTATAATAAATATTTCATTGCCATGGTATCTGGTTACAAATACATGAGACAAAGTTTCTATATAAATCTAAATAAATGATAAATATTTTTGTATACTATTCTTATATAAAATTTCTCGAGAAATATTTGCGTACGTAAGACATACGCAGAGT
>NW_018194505.1:0-396 GCF_001263595.1 Phalaenopsis equestris
TCGGTTTTAACCTAGAAAATTGATGATATGGATTTCCGACAACTTCTACTCTTCGGTTCATAATTTACAACGAACTGACGGAAAATGATCGTCGGTTATCCCTCATATACCGTCGGAAACAGTTGTTAATAGATATCTACGACTTTTAGAGTTGGAAAATCGTTGAAATTTAGATTTCCCATAAGCAGTCAATAAACCGTTCAAAATGGGTTCAATATTTTCGACCGAGTTAAAGTTATCTATTATTCCATTAGTTGTAGCTATTTTTCCCTTTGTTATTCTTTAATTAAAAAAAAAATTATTGTGTATTCTTTAGGGTGTAATTAACCAAGGATAATATTTTCCTTTAGGAGTTCTATAAAATTAGGGCTGTCAAAACGACTCGTTGTTCGCGAA
>NW_018194506.1:0-396 GCF_001263595.1 Phalaenopsis equestris
TTTACTGCATGTAAGAGCAAGGTTTGGTGGCTCTAAGACTAGGCAAGCTAGATTGACAAATCCTTTGAAAAGAGTTGAATGCTAGTCAGTTGAGCTAGAAATGCCACCGGTCAGCTAGGAGAGGTATCGCCGGTGAGTTGGACTCTCGCTGGTGAAGAGTCGATCAGGTGGATTCCATCGACTGAGTGATGTCGATCAGTTGATTAAGTATGATTACTTATCCTTCATTCCCAACAATGAACTCCTATCAGTTAGGTGAATTAGGTTGTCGGTGGCAAAGGGTGATCACCGTAATCCGACAGGTAGCTGTCATTGAACAAAGAGATCTTGAATGTTAAATATATGAAGTCTGTGACTTACCTACCTTACTACCACGTCTCACCTACTTCTCTCCCA
>NW_018194507.1:0-396 GCF_001263595.1 Phalaenopsis equestris
TATTTTTGTATTTTGCTTTTTTATTTGTTGCACCATTTATGTTGCTTGCGTGCTGTATGTTTTTAGTGTTTATCTGATATTTTGTGTTTATATTAAATTTTGACGACTCTCTTTATCTTAGGTTCACTCACCAGTTTTCTTCTTTGTATATGCGTAATTTAGGACCTTCAGACCTTGAATCTTATAGTTCTAATTAAAATAATTAAAAAAGAACTAGGAGAGATGACAAACATACCTTAGAACAACACTGATGCCCATAAACAAAATGACATGCCCAGACCTCTTAGGGATTTTGCAAACCCTACAGTAAACGAGATTCACTTAAGCATCAATACCCTTCCCGTGGAGGCAAACTCGTTAGAATTAAAACACACCATCATCTAGATGGCGCAGAAC
>NW_018194508.1:0-396 GCF_001263595.1 Phalaenopsis equestris
AGAGAGGCTAAAGTATCAATATACTCCTATTTGGCACAATACAATAGTTATATTTAAAGTTATTTAGTTCCTAAACTTATTATGAACTCATTGCAAGGGGAAGGATATTTTATACAAATTTTAACTCTTCTAGATGTTGTTAGTTTAGAATTGCTTAGTGGTGACTTTGCATTTTAGCCATTTTTAATTGTGTTGCATTTACATTTTGAATTTTCTTAGCATACTTAACATTCTTTTTGAATTATTTTTCCTACCTTGGGCAGTACTTTGGTTAGTCCGATTAACTGTGTTTCTAAGAAAGGGGGAGTAACTGTATCTGTAAATGAAAGGGATGAATTAATTATAACTAGATGTTGACCTAATTTTTGGTTAAGGTTTAGTTTTTTCCTCTTTAGT
>NW_018194509.1:0-396 GCF_001263595.1 Phalaenopsis equestris
ATCAAAAGGTATTCACTTTTTAAGAGTTAAAGAGTAATGGTATTTTTGAGAGTTAAGAATAATCGTCTCCCCATCAGCAGCTGTAGTTCTTTCAAATGACTACTGCCAAGTTTCTCTCTTCCAACATTTTTGGATATATCTCCATCATAATTGAGTTTAGACACATAATTTTGACACTTACAGTAGTCTTCTGCAAATAACTGCAGCACTTCCCCGACAAACCTAGGCTGTGAATTTGTGATCTCCCTTTTTGCCAAATTTCTTACTTTTCCTTTAAGCTTATCTACTCAATAATAAGAAATTCCACTGGAGCCTAGTTACCATGGTAATTTATCCATATTTTACTATAGAAAGTAATCAAGTCATTAGACATTATTACTGTGCTAAGCATTACAC
>NW_018194510.1:0-396 GCF_001263595.1 Phalaenopsis equestris
AGATTCTTTTCCCTTTTTGAGTTGTGAATGCATATTATATAGTGTGAGGAATGGTTTGAATTAATTGAGGGTGTTTAAGAAAGATTGCTTGTTCTGCCTCAAGTATTGGGCCAATATATAAGAAAAGGAAAATTAATGTAATTTGGGAGAGTTTATACTTTGGTTCATTTTTGTGTTAAAATGTGGCTATGACTTTGGACCATGTTTTTGGAGGGTTTGAAGTTAAATTTTCTATTTAAAAATATAATTGTAGAGAAAATAATTTAAATGCGAGATGTTTCGAGCTTCATCCTAAGTACTAATAACTTAATTTAAGGGTGGTTATTATTATGGATATTGAACTTTAAAGGAGAGGTTTAAAAATAAATATTAATATTATTTTAATATAATTTAAAT
>NW_018194511.1:0-396 GCF_001263595.1 Phalaenopsis equestris
TTTTAAAATATACAAATATACCCTAAAAAGTAAAGGAATAGAAAAATTCCCCGAATAATACTATCGACAATGCAAAGTACCACCCCCGATAACACCAAGCTGTGCTGCGGGTTGAGAACAACCCCGCAATAACGCAAGAGTACCAGACCGATACCCCAAAGATGTGTCGTGGTTAGAAAGACCGATCAAATACGGGATACCACCGCCAATAACACCAAAGATAAGGCCGAGAATAACACATATCGAGAGCAACACCTGCGGAACTCGGATAACACCAAGGATACCACAAAGAAACACCCGTGAATAATACACGCGAAAACATACGTCCGCATTCCAGCCTCAAACACCTGCGATGCAACCGCAATCCAATCGCAAGCTCCCGCAAACAAGGGTAAA
>NW_018194512.1:0-396 GCF_001263595.1 Phalaenopsis equestris
TAACAACCCAATAAGCTTTATGCTCCAGTTCAACTCCAAGTGACAAGCCTTTCTAAATATAAGCCCATAATGTATAATAAAGTCTAGCAGACATATCTTTCTTATGAGGATTTACGGTCTTTTCTAATATCTTTTAACTTTCTTGATTATATACTTCTGCTAGACTACTGATCTATGGATGATAAGTTGTGGCAATTTAATTTTTAATTCCATACTTATTATTTAAAATTTCAATTATGAAATTCTTAAAATGACTCCCCCATCCAAAATGATCACTCTCAGCATTCTCGAATCTAGCAAAAATCTTTTTCTCTAAAAATTTTGCAATACTTTAAGTGCACAACAGGGTAAAGCAACAACTTCAATCCATCCCCAAACATAATATATATATATATA
>NW_018194513.1:0-396 GCF_001263595.1 Phalaenopsis equestris
AAGGAACAGAGAAGAAGAAACAAACAATGATGGAAGAGAAAACGATGAATCATGGAAAGGAGCGGAAGCAAACAATTGAAGAAGAGGAAGCGAGGGGTCGGAAACTAGGGAGGCATTTTTTGCTTTATAAATCTCAATAGGGTTAGTTTTGCCTACGTGCATAGACGAGAGAAAAGTCGTCGATCTCGAGTAGGAGGATATTTTGGTGACGAGCAGAAGAGAGGAATAGGCATCATAGCGAAAGGAGGCGACGGGTTAAGCACGTGCAGGAGGAAGCCGTGACCGAAGTCACCAAGAAGAAGAAGAAGAAATTGAAGTCGAGGAGAAGAAGAAGAAGAGTGACATCCAGAAGGAGCCACGCGACCGAAGTGGCCAAGAAGAAGAAGAAGAAGAAGA
>NW_018194514.1:0-396 GCF_001263595.1 Phalaenopsis equestris
ACCTCCAAACTCCAAATTGAGCTGCCCAAAAGCTTCTCCATACTCCGAAACATCATTCCACATCAAAGCCCCATCATTTTGAGCCCTTTGCGCTAGAGCTAGACCAAGGCCAAACTACTTGTTGGTAGAACTTATACTTGGACCCTAGCTCAGATCAATCTAACACTTGAAGAATGTTTGTGGGACTTCAACAAAGCTTCTACAACCATCCGATTGAGGCCACACCTCTCTGATTAAGGTATAGCTTGAAAATTTTTATTTTTCTCTTGGTTTCAACATTTGTGAATTAGATTTTAATTTCATACGCATGTAATTATATAGATAGGTTTGTCTCACCTAAATGAAGCTATAGGAACAAACCCCATGAGATTTGGTTGACAATCGAGTGAGATATTA
>NW_018194515.1:0-396 GCF_001263595.1 Phalaenopsis equestris
TATATATATATATATATATATACATTTTGCTACTAAATAACTACTTATAAAATATTGTACTGTATTTATAAAGCTAGGATAAAAAATATCTAGGAGTTAAAAATTTTAAAAAAAATTTAAAAGTAATACAATATGATTTATTTATACAATGAAATAAAGCGATCAGATGTGTTTTAAAATTATGATTTAAAATGAAATGTTACGATTTTATTTTTCAAAAGAAGAGCTTAAATTCTACATTTATATAACATCAAGCTCTTTAATTTCTATTATTAGTACAAATACACATTAAATACCTTACATAATTTTAAGGTCATTATCATGAAATAAAACATATTGTAAGACTCATGTGAGTCGTGCTGGTTAGAGAATCTCTTAAGAGGGAGAGAGAGAGAG
>NW_018194516.1:0-396 GCF_001263595.1 Phalaenopsis equestris
AAAAAAATCCTTGCTTGATGCGAGCCACTCCGAAGGCTTCAAAAGAAATTCTATCTATCAGTTACCACTCAGTTAGCGTTCACAACGGAATCTATGATCTACTCAGAAGCAAGAAAATGACCGCAGCAGCAGGCTTTTGCCTATTCTTCTTGACTAGCAGGTTGAGCAGCAGGAGAATCGGTCTAATCTAAGGTCAACCACAGTCGGAGTCATAAGGAAAGTACCAGTTGGACAGGGAGCACCCACCGGTCAATTTCTTGATCTTTCACAGCAGGCAATGTAAGACGGTAGTTCAAAAAGAGCTTCAGAAGGCTGGCCAGCACAAGAGAAAGCAGAAGGATAGCTAGAGAAGTGGGGATTGATTCAAAAAGTGGTATCAAGAAAAAAAGGCGAGAG
>NW_018194517.1:0-396 GCF_001263595.1 Phalaenopsis equestris
AATTGGATGACCCGTATTGATTCATTAGATTATAAACTACTCTTTTAGTATTTAAGCATCTTAATGATCTCAAGATTGAACAATTTTAGGTTTGCTTAATTCCTCTCATTACACTACTCTATTCCATTAAGAACATGTCATATTCAGAGATTGTTTGGCATTCCCTATAATGCTTTGAATCTTTTTTTATACTTTAAAAGCTTTATCTGAGTTTATTTGGACTCAGAATGAAATAATTTTGACATCATTGACTTTTTATAGTTGAGATGTTTAGTTCGACTAAAGATGCACTAGAACTATAGCTCAGAAAATCAATAATTTGACTCTTGAAGATATCTTTTGATATTCGTGCTCGATCATATAAATTTTATGTGGCATTTTATTTTGCCTAATATG
>NW_018194518.1:0-396 GCF_001263595.1 Phalaenopsis equestris
CCGGCGGCACCGTCGGCGGCTGCCTCATTCTTTACATTCTGGCAATTTGCTGGGGCAAGAAGAGTGGACTTCTCCAATGAGAATGGAAGCAACCCTGCAACCATTTAAACTTCAGAAAATGAGGTCAGACATTTTTAACTTAACTATCTTGTGAGGTAAAGTTTACCAGTGCGGTTAAGCTATCATTAATATGGGATCTATAATGCGTTTAATGTGACCCTTTGGAATACAAACTGATATTTATTTGTCTTTGAGCGCTGACATTTACATGAATCTAAATAATTAGTGCATTTTTTTTATAGTGCTTCTTTTCTGAATTTGATTTGTTATGTGAGCTTCTAATAGCTATAGGAGTGTAAGAGAATTAGGGCCCGTTTGGGGCAGCTTATAAGTGCG
>NW_018194519.1:0-396 GCF_001263595.1 Phalaenopsis equestris
TAGGAAGATTTACATACATACCACTTAATTCTTATAAATTTACACACATATATATATATATACCATCCAAACTTCAATTTTTGCATATATGCAACATATTCATGGATGAAATATGTATTTAATTTCTTTTAATCGTTCAACAATTATTTTTAAGAAATACATTTTAGTAACTCATATTATTTTTAGGAAATTATGGAGGCTAAGATAAAATATTGAAAATTTACTGGATAATTAATTAATTGCTCGACGCCGACTTGTGGCAGATTTGAAATAATTCAATATTGGGCACGAGCAAACCGGTGATGATAAGAGCTCCACGTCTCTCACCCATTTTAATAAGCTCGCCATATTAATTTGATTTCATAGTACGCAATATTTTTTTTATTAGCTTGGCAA
>NW_018194520.1:0-396 GCF_001263595.1 Phalaenopsis equestris
GCTAGATCTCAACCTTCCAATCTCTCTTTTATGTTAACTACGACGAACACCACAACTAAACAAGCAATAATGATTGTCCATTAAACTCGTGAAAGTCTAAATGACAGCCACGCAATTTAAGAAAAAAATTTTATATACATACGGGGCATTTACTTACAAAAACTGTAGCTATCCCAAATCAACATCTTCCAGGTTCCATGTATCGATAAGAACTGATTCCACAATCGAACAAATACATGCAAGATTACCTGCCACTTAACTTCATACATAAAATAAAAAACTGAAAGGATGCGGAATACCAAACAACAAAAACTAATCATTACTCAAAACGAGAGCGACAAATCATTTCAAATTTTAAAAGAGTAGACAAGTCTAACAAAGAACTAGAAGACTTAG
>NW_018194521.1:0-396 GCF_001263595.1 Phalaenopsis equestris
ACAATTTAAAGAAATTTTAATGTTGAGTCATCCAGGTTAAATATTGGTACGTCGAGCTGACGACATTAAACCAGCATTTTTTAGGAGACAACTCATATATACATATATATATATATATATATGTACCTATATATCTTAGTATTTTGTTTAGTAATTGTTCTTTGTATTAGGAAATAATAAAACCTTATAATCCTACACAATCTTATATATTAAAAATCAAGTTAAATTTTGGTATTGGATGAAAATATGAAAATTAATTGAACAAATAAATGAAACAAACAGAACTTTGGCTTTGGCACCAAAGACGCCAGCATGGGCACTGACATCGCCCTTTTACAGAAGCCATGACACCAATGACGCGATTGGGGGCGCCAACAACTGCCAGTGTGATTTTGG
>NW_018194522.1:0-396 GCF_001263595.1 Phalaenopsis equestris
TCACTTCACCAAATCATCGGGCTTGGCCATTTAAAGCTTTATTGAAATTTTTTGCTCTATTTTTTGTGATTGATTCACTGGAAGAGATAAAGGATCACATGAATGCATATCATGCTAGAGTATAGCTCTATTTGCATCATTCTCCTCTCTTAAAAAAGATTTGTCCTCAAATCACCACCTACAATGAAAGGAGATAAGTCAAAATCATTTAAGCAGACACTACACCACACTCACCTGGTGGATCAAGTTTGTAGGCATTTTCATTGATGCATTCCACCACTTGAAATGATCCATCACCACCAAGAAAGAGTTTAGAATATATTTGCTATTAAAAAATTCTATTGTCTCAAATGCAACCTGTTGGCACTAAAAAGTTGAGGAGTTGCCCATTGGAAG
>NW_018194523.1:0-396 GCF_001263595.1 Phalaenopsis equestris
CGAAGTTTCTATAAGAAAAATAATAATAATATTCAACTGAAGAATAGGCCAAAATTTTGCGTCCATACATACTCGTTAAATGCTTTAAAAAATTAGTAATTTTGGCATTATTTCTACGTATATTTTTTTAGAAAGAGAGATTTACATACATACTACCAAATTCATATGTATTAACTTCACCTAAATATCTATTTTTAAGTATAAATCACTCAATTTAAGCCTAAAATGTAGAAGTTTAGATGATTAATATGTTAATACATAGAAATTAGGTGATCCATATGTAAACTATTAAAAATAAACAAAATTCACATATATACCACCTAAACTTTATTATTTAGCTTTATACCATCTAAATCTTTCATATTACCTAAAAATATCATCATTTCGACATAAAAT
>NW_018194524.1:0-396 GCF_001263595.1 Phalaenopsis equestris
AAACTCAAAATTTAAATCCAGACTAAAAATTCAAAATCCAAATCCAAGCTCATGCTTGAATCCAAACTCAACAAATCTACATTTTTAGTCTCTAACTATCCAACCATAACCCTAAAAATTCAACATCCTAAAATTAAAACCCAAATTTAAACTTCAAACCCAAATATAATGAACTTTAATAGAATTTAATCAAATTTAACCAACTTTATGAAGAAAAAATATATAGTAAATCTTCATCAAATTTAATAAGCCTATTGGCCACCAAGTCGGAATTCAATCGGTTGCTTTGAAAATAATTTAATTTAATATGTACATAATTTTCATTTTTGAAAAATAGTATTTTAATTTTGAAAAATGAGACTGAACATATCTCATATATTTGATATTTTAAGTTAT
>NW_018194525.1:0-396 GCF_001263595.1 Phalaenopsis equestris
ATTTTTATTCAATACACGAATGGATAGAAGAACAATGCGAAATAATTATAGGACTTCTTAATTTAAAATGTTCATTGATTTTAAACATTTTATTGTTGCTGAAAATGCCTTATTATGTCTCGAAGGTTTTGATGAGTAAAGTGGCTTCAATTTATTTAAATTTTATTTTAAGATTATTGTAATCTATAAATAAATAATTTATTTTATACGGTATTTTCCTAACATCCCGGCACGCTCCACACGTGAGAAGCCATCGATCCGCGTGTGCCGATCTGTCCCTTTTTTTTCATTGGTTCTCGATGCACGGTATGGGCTCGGTGTTGACATGTTGCCAATCCATTCCATGCAGCAGTTAGAAAATTCGAATTCAAATCTCGCTACAGAAACGGCTACATA
>NW_018194526.1:0-396 GCF_001263595.1 Phalaenopsis equestris
AAAGTACGGAAGACACGTCAACGACTCTTATGGCTTGATGAGGATGTGTTTGGGTCACTGCTCAGGGCCTGAAATTCTCTAGAGTACTAGAGGAGGAGAGAGCATACTAGGTTGAATCGATGCTCAAATTGTGAAGGCATGAGAGCTTCCAAGCATATTGGTGGGGTGCTCGTACATACGTAGTATAAGAGGATGTTGGTAACAGTTAATTTTGCATTAAATATTATTGTAAACTATATATATATATATATGCTAATTATTTCGTTACACTGACAGACTTTAGAGTTGAGACGAGATTCCACCATTGTCGACTTACATGAGCACACCCCCCATAAGCATCAGTTGAACAAGGCCTTGCTCAACAACAAATCCCAGGCAGCCTAGATAAATCTCAAG
>NW_018194527.1:0-396 GCF_001263595.1 Phalaenopsis equestris
TCTCTCGATACTCAACCAAATCTCATGGGGTTGCTCTTATAGCTTCATCTAGTCAAAGCGAGCCTATCTGTACTGTTACAATCGTATAAAATACAAGTTTGTATTCAAAATTGATGAGACCGAAGATATCTTTAGGGTTTGTGATCTATACCTTAGCTCAAGAGATGAGGCCTCAATTGGGTTGGTTGTAGACGTTCGTTGTGACTCCACAAAGATCGTTTAAGCACCAATTTGAACTGAAGTTGAGCCTAGGAAAGAGTTTGATCAAGGGGTGATGCAGCCTTGATCTAGAAGTGGGTTAGGGTGCTCAACAGAGGAGAATTTAGATGAGGAACTTTCTCATTTGGTCTGAAGAAGCTTATGGGTAGTTTAATTTAAGCTTTGGTGGAGTTTAAT
>NW_018194528.1:0-396 GCF_001263595.1 Phalaenopsis equestris
TCCGACAAAGTTCCGGCAAACGATCTTTCCGCAAAGCATGAAGAAGCCCTCCTCTGGTGTAGTAGAGTTGATGTCTCCCTTCTTCATCTCCTCCCCAATTATACATCTAACACCTAAACATCAATAATTATATATATTGCCTAAGAAAAAAATTATTTGACTTTTTAAATGCTAGAAATGTGTTTCTTCCCTTGCGAAATGATAGACTGAAATGTTAGAAATCAAAAAATATAAAATATTAATGATGGGTGATGTGGCATGTATGTTAAAATTAAAGTTTGGGGGTTAGAAATGTAAATACATAAAACTTAAGTGGCATGTATGTCAATCTTGCAAAAAACAATCTTCTTTAAAATTTCCACTTGTGAACTTCTTCTGTCGCTTCCTCTGTTGCTT
>NW_018194529.1:0-396 GCF_001263595.1 Phalaenopsis equestris
GCTTGATTTCATGAGTCATTGTGAAATGCATGACCTAGGTTTTACCGGGCCGAGATTCACTTTGTGCAACAATAAGGAAGGTAATGGCCATGTTTGGATCCTCTTAATAAGATCTTAGCCAACTCCGAAGCCCTCGAGCTCATTCCCAATGTGTTAATTAGCATCATATTATGGTTGCTTCCGACCAATGCCCCATTTTCACTAGATTTGCAACCCACTACCAACAAGTCGAATTGCTATTGGTATCGCTTTGAAGGTATGTGATTATCCTATCCAGTCGCTTGGAACTTGCTGTGCAAAACCTGGACTAACAGGCGAGGGTAGCAAAACTAAAATCCTTCAGCATAAGTGTCGGAGGACTTTAAAGGCCCTCTCTTTTTGGAATAAAAATTAGCT
>NW_018194530.1:0-396 GCF_001263595.1 Phalaenopsis equestris
TTTTCACCAATTTTCATGACTTTTGTTCCTAAAGCTTCATTAAAGCCGGGAGAACAAATATATACAGTGGATAGAGGGTGATAAAACCATTTTCTTCATAAAAGACCAAGCTTGAGCAAGGAATTTCCCATACCTTAATCCAAAGAGGTGTAGTCCTGATTGAAAATGTTGTGAAGCTTTGCCTTTACTTAAGATGGCTCTCCCTTGATTCAATTTGGGTTGAAATTGGGCCTAGGCTTGTTCTTGATGGAATGGTGATTCGGTTTCCTCTTGGGATAGGTTAGAGCCTACGGATTGGCTCAATTTTGATTGGGGGAAGTGTTGTAAGGGTATGGTGAAGCTTTTGGAGTACTTGGCTGAGTTTTCAACAATGTTTGTGCTGACCCAAGAAAATTC
>NW_018194531.1:0-396 GCF_001263595.1 Phalaenopsis equestris
AATATATAAGATTTGTGCACTATGTATGTAAATATTATACCTTCCATATCATATAAAATCACAGATTTGACTCCAATATTGGACAACCAAAGCAGCAGCTTTTTGACCTGTTTGTTGTCGCTCGCCTCCTGGCTGTCCACCACTACTGCGAGGTGTCTTAGGTTTTGCATATGCAGTGCGGGATTCCGATGGCTTTCTAGCAACCCTAATGAAATAATGTAAGATTCGAATACAGCCCACAACTTAGTCCCGCATTGATAGATTCTGAATAATAGATGAATCATCCACCACCCTACTTCCATTCCCAATCTCATAAGCCAATGTAATTGAAATCTCTGCATGATCAAATAAGCAAAACACATAAAAAAGAAGTCTGAGAAATTTACAAACATACCA
>NW_018194532.1:0-396 GCF_001263595.1 Phalaenopsis equestris
TGGAGATAATGTTTTGCTAACACAAGAATTGCTACATGATCTGGAGAAACCATGTAGGGGGGCAACATGATCTACAAACTCGATCTAAAGAAGACCTATGACATGATCAATTGGGATTTTGTGCTTAAAATGCTGGGGGCCAGAGGTTTCTCCACTGCCTCATCTCAGATAATTAGAAGATTGCTAGATGGGAATATGAACTCAGTGTTTATTAATGGAAGTGCCCAAGGATTTTTTAAAGCATCCAAAGGCCTCAAACAAAGAGACCCATTATCTCTTACCATCTTTATTATTGCTCTGGATTATCTTTCTAGATTAATTGATTGACCCAACCATAGGAAGAATTACAACAAATACCATCTTGACCTCACTTTTGGTTGAGGTTGAGTTTTTCCT
>NW_018194533.1:0-396 GCF_001263595.1 Phalaenopsis equestris
ATATTTATAATTCATATGTAGGATTTGTAAGTTACACAGTGCTTCCTTATTAAAGAGAGGAATATTACAATAGTTAGCGAGCTATTAAATGTAGACATTTATAACTAAATTTTATTAATTCCAGCCTCAGAACTGATGCCATTATCTCTATACATCCGTAACTCCCTTGAATTCTGCTTCGCATACTTAACCATTTAGTTTGGATGTACGAAGTACATTCGGTCGGCCGCTATTCGTTCAGCTAACCCTTCGTCATTCGGCCGGTTTTAATACTCTTTAGTCACCTCAATTTATTGAGTTTAAATATGAAGACACATTGTCCTAGGATTGGGTCATTTCATCGAGCAGAGAGTAAATCATTGTAATTTGATAAGCAGCCTACCTTCGTATTTTTTT
>NW_018194534.1:0-396 GCF_001263595.1 Phalaenopsis equestris
CAAGAAGATTCCATAAAATATTTTCAATTAGCTGAAGGAAGCTATCATCACAATTCATTATTAGTTGATTAGCAACACTTAACATAATGAGTAAGAGAGTCATTCAATATTTGAGCCCATTTTGATTCATAAAGAAGGAAGGTTTGACGATGGTTGATTGAAACTTTATCAAAGCTTGTCTTGATTGATCTTGATCATCATACACTTTTATGATGGAGGAGGCCTGCATAAGGGATGAAATCCAATCCTCCATTTCATCAACATGCTTGATTTTAATCACGCTCAAGCTTGAAATTGGATTGTTTTGTTGTGCCATTACCTTTGCATTGTTTTTCAAAAACTTAGCAAATAGTATATCTGGATACTCTACATTAAACCATAGTGAGATAAAAAAAA
>NW_018194535.1:0-396 GCF_001263595.1 Phalaenopsis equestris
TTTTTTATTGTATATCGCAACATTTTTCAGGTTTTTTATCATACAGATATTTTGCTACTAAAATGCTTAAAAATTTTTATCTATTAGCATTTTATGTTATTGCTTATTTCATTTGAATTGAGAAGAACAATAGAACTTTCAGAAATTTCATCAATTAGGTCATTAAACTTAAAAATAGGAAATGGTAGTTCAAAAAAAATAATCCTAATCATATTACATGTGCATCATTTTTTTTTCTTTTTATGGGCTACATATACTACAATTATATGCATAGCTTTGATTTTTGGTTGTTTTGGATAGTCTTGATGAAAACCCTTCTTTCTCCTCTATCAACCATTAATTGGTTTTAGCTTATATTTTCTCTCTTCCTTCCTCTCTCTCTCTCTCTCTCTCTCT
>NW_018194536.1:0-396 GCF_001263595.1 Phalaenopsis equestris
CCTAATCTACTTAACTCAAACTCAACCCATTTTTTTATATGGATCAAGAAATTTAAATCAATACCTCTAACATTTATTATATAGATTATGCAATTTATTGGAATAACACAACCAATTTAACACAAATATGACCTATTGAATTCATATTATCTAATACAAACCCACACAACCTAATCTCAAATAATAAACATATATTTTGAATTCAATCTTCACCCAAATAATAATTAGACCATATGGAACTCAAAACAAGTTGATTGATTAGGCCGGGGTCATTTATTAATAGAACAAATTAACCAAGTTATATCATTTAACTGAGAGATTTGAAATCATTTTATTAATAATAAAAAAGTGATTTTTTATAATCACCATTAGTGTGATTCAAAGTTGAGTTGCTAA
>NW_018194537.1:0-396 GCF_001263595.1 Phalaenopsis equestris
ATTTTTCTCAAATCCCTCTTTAATCTCTCCAAGAAAAAGAAAATACAAAACCCTAAATTATATTATGACTCATCTGCCTTCTTGGACTTCCCAATGCTTTAGAATGTTCAGGAGTGCTCTCTCGAACTACCTATGATACCTCTTTAACCCCCAAAGTCATGTTGAAATAACTACAGAAACTGCCCAAGAAATTAAAGGCGATTTAGTGCCACTAGGCTGGCACCTAGGCGTGGGTAGGTTTTGGTGCCTATGCACCCAGTAAGTTGGTGCCAAGATGCTTGGGTGGAGATCCTTGGAGCCCAAAAGTTTGCGCCTAGGAGCCAGCCTGCTGGTCCTCAATTTGCTTTGTTTTTCTTTCGCTTCGCTCCATTTCAGCTCCGCTTCGTTCCACATATC
>NW_018194538.1:0-396 GCF_001263595.1 Phalaenopsis equestris
CCCATTTACCATAATGATTTTTTAAGCTATTAGATTTATTTTAAGATGAGTGAAACATATGATTAATTAATTATTTTTATTATAATTATTTTAAAATGAAATTGATAATTATTAAATTATAATGCTTAAATTAAATTCAAAATCTTTTGAAATAATTTGCGTGTAAGTGTTTTTGTTATTTTTATTTTTATTTATTATTTTTTTTATTTTTATTATACTCATCTTGATTAATTTTGCTTTCATGCTGACCTTAATCAATTGCTCTTTTAACTTAGGACAGTGCCTAAGCTAGAAATTCTTTAATTTTGTAGGGATTGGAACCTCTTTATAGAGTACAACGGTCAAAAGTTTTCTTCTCTTTCACACGCACGCACGCACACAAATTATATATATATA
>NW_018194539.1:0-396 GCF_001263595.1 Phalaenopsis equestris
ATCTCTAATCGTTGTCTCACGAGGGAGAAAGAAGTCCCCTCTTACATTATAATTCCCTTCTTATGTAGGGGTAATTTTTCAACTTAATATATGTATATGTAAGCTATAATTCCATATGAATCTTTTAAGATTTCAAACTACATGGAACTATCCTTTACCGTCTCAAGTGTATAAGTTATATTTTAACTGATGTATTTTTTTGTTGATGTCTCTTTCACAGCTTTCAGCTTGCTGCTCTGTACTTCGGATTGCCACATTCAATATTTAGTTAGTCTGTTTACACATGGATGAGTTCTCTGAAAGAGTAATTTTGAGAAGATTGTTATGGGAAATCACCCTCTTAAGAGCTATTTTTCTTGATGACTATAGGTGGTCGAGTGCATAAGGCCAAGTACA
>NW_018194540.1:0-396 GCF_001263595.1 Phalaenopsis equestris
CAGCTGCAGATAGAGGCCCGAGAATAGGGTTGGCTTTTTTGCCAATCGAGCTCCGTTGTTCGACCTTTGACCTTGTTGTTATGCCCTAATCCCCCTCTCTTCGATCCCAACTCCCTCATTGCTCTGACGAAAGCTCCTCTGTCGTTCGACTTCGACTCCCTCAATCAGCTTACTCTTTAGCTCGAAACCCTGACCTCAGCTGTTCGTCCCGGACTCCATCTTTTATTCGACCCTGACTCCTCACTTGGTTCCTCTGCTCCTCTGCTGTTCAACCTCTTACAAAAGATATTTATTCAAGAGAATAATTTTAAAAAGTCACGTTATGGGAAAGTGAGAAGAGTTGTGAATGCTTTGGTCATAAGCAGTGAAGAATTTTATGATAATGCGATGATAAAA
>NW_018194541.1:0-396 GCF_001263595.1 Phalaenopsis equestris
AAGTTTTAAACCAAATTAAAGAAATATGCAAAAAAACTTCTAAAATTACATTTACCAATACCAAGAGATTATCTAATTATAGAAACATATAGTTCTGAAATTGCATGGGGTGCAATTCTTAAAGCCATAAGAAATAGTAATGAACTTTCTTGTAGATATAGCTTAGGAACTTACACCGGTACAAAATAAAATTATGAATAAATGAAAAAGAATTATTAGAAATAAATAAAGCAATTAAAATATTTGAAATATTTTCATATGAAATTTTTTTTAGTTAGAACAGATAATAAAACTGCAATTTCTTTCATCAAAGGAAAATTGTGGATTTACTACCAAATAAACTATTAATTAGATGGCAAAGTTGGTTTTCTGCATATACATTCAATTTAGAATATA
>NW_018194542.1:0-396 GCF_001263595.1 Phalaenopsis equestris
GGCGTAGGCTTTCTAGTGAACGCAGACCCCCTAATCAATGACCGCATGAGCCGAGAGAAAGAGCGTGACTTCTTTCTTGCGTTGCGAAGATAGATCGAAGACGAAGATTTTCTTACGCAGTGCGGGCACTGGATGGAAAAGAGAAGGGAACAAGCAACCGGGAAAGGCATACCTAAAGGAGCACCAATCTCCCACGGCGAACATCTATCTGCACGAAGCCAACCTATGGATAGAAAGAAAGATACAGGAAAGGTGCGGAGCGGAGCAAAGTTGTCCCCTCTTCTCTGGTCACCCTAGCCGGTCATATAGAGCTATTGCCTAACCGCATATGTAGAAAAAGAGGGAGCGGGGAAGGAAGAACAACCGTTTGACTTTGGCACATGAGGTGGCGGGTTT
>NW_018194543.1:0-396 GCF_001263595.1 Phalaenopsis equestris
AAAAAAAAAACTGGCTTATGCCTGATAATTAACCTTGAACCGAAATCAAAATTAGATATGATATTAGGTTCGAATGGTTAATTTTATGAAGGGACAAAACATTACTAAAAGAGCAAGCTGAAATATACAGTTGTCTTCTGTAGTACGAAATTACAAGCTAGCCATATCTCCTTAGTTAAGCTCTTTTGTGCGTACAGATCTGAAAATGGTTTATGATTTGGTGTGTAATCATAATCCAGAGCTTCTAGGTGGGGACGAACATGGTGATCATATGTATAGCCATTTTAAGATCGATATTCATGATGATATTTGTCTTTTTCATGAAATAATTTTCATAAAATTTCTAATAAACATGGGATGTATCAACATTTATGTTTTGAAAATAATTTATAATAT
>NW_018194544.1:0-396 GCF_001263595.1 Phalaenopsis equestris
TGGGGATATAACTTTATTTATAAAGTTCAACTTGTGAAGAAAGAAGAAATCTGTACCACTTTGATCAGATGACCCAAGAAGGTTCCCGTGATCAGGCGGTGTTCTGTAGATATTTAAGTGCCTTAATAAATTTAAATTTGAGTGCTCTTAGGCTCATTAAATTTGCCTTTTCGAGACGCCTGATTTTAATATAAGCTTGTCAGATTTGGAATTGTTTAACCTTCAAATTATGCGTTGAAAGCTTTTAAAAGAGGTTTAATGAATTGATTTGTGCTTGAGTTGACTCAGATTGGACCAATTTTGGTATCATTTGGTTCGTCTTATCGAGTCGGTCAATTTGAATATAATTTTGTTAAAATCAGAGTTTTGATTAATTTTAATTGAAGTTTGAATTTT
>NW_018194545.1:0-396 GCF_001263595.1 Phalaenopsis equestris
GACTTATGCCCGCTGTGTAGTGGAACGAAACAGGTCAACAACAAAAACCTCAATGTATGACACATCAACATTTTCCTATTCTGCAACCTAGATAAAGGATCTGAAGAATCTCAAGAATAATTGACCAAATACATACTATGTAATGATAAGACAATGTCCACACTTTTTTTGACTAAGGCTTAGGCATAAGGAAAAAAAACATTATCCCTAGTTGTCAATAGTAGCTTGGGTTCCATAGGAGAACATCGTGAAATCACTTGACCCAGATCACAAGAGTACGAATCTTGCATATCTAAAAAACTCTACACCTTTTCCTAACATTTATGTTTTTTTATGCTTAGGATTGTTAGACTCTTTTCTCATATTTGATTATTTCAAGCTAGACTTAGCGGTTCA
>NW_018194546.1:0-396 GCF_001263595.1 Phalaenopsis equestris
TATATATTAAATGGAGGATTTATTAAATTAAATCAACATCATACATATATGATAAGTAATTCTTAATGTTTGTTGTAATTGTTAATATTTGTCATAATCAAACTCCAACTAGCAACTAAATTTTTATTTGTTAATAATTGAAATATTCAAACTAAGTTAACTTCAGTTGATTTGATTTTATCAAAATTTTGATAGGTTTGATTTTTCATATTTAGTTATTTGTTGCAATTGTTTTTCACTTGTTTGGAAGCTGATCTATTTAAACTAACCAAATGTTCACTCATAGTAGTTTTTTATAAGAAAAGATAACAATAAAAATTAAATAATAAAAATTAATTTATAAATATTGAAATAACTTATGAAAATTTTCCATATTGTTCCTAAAGCAATTTTTTT
>NW_018194547.1:0-396 GCF_001263595.1 Phalaenopsis equestris
CATTAGTATTACAAAGAAACTTGTGCATCATGACAAGACTAAGCACATTAAGATTTATAGACATATTATCTCTAAAAAGGTCAGTGTAGGCATTACTTTGTTGATGTACTTTCCAACTCACCTTTAAGTTGTTGATGTCTTCACTAAATCTCTAACCTGAAGTAGCTTCACTGATTTAAATACCACTTTGGGTTGTTACAATATTTATGACGGCGTGAGGGGAAGTGTGGAATTATGGGTTTCCTATTTTAGATTTATTATGGTTTATTCCTTATTATGTTGTATTTATTTGCTTTTGTTGATTGTTGTGTCTTTGGTAAGTTGAAATGGTAGGAATCAAGTTTGCCCTAACCTGTATTTATTATATAAGTAGGAGAGTGGTTATTTGATCATTGA
>NW_018194548.1:0-397 GCF_001263595.1 Phalaenopsis equestris
AGTACAAATTTAAGAAAAAAAATTATCGTTGTAATTATCATCATTAGTCCCTACCGAAATATTGCAGTGGTATAAAAGAAAACTAAAAGAGTGCTGAAGTTTAGAAGTTAAGGATCCAACGAGAAGGATCAGCCTAATTTTGATGGTGAAATTAAATCGTTTGATTATCAAGTGAAGGGTAAAATTAACATAATTATCCTCTTTTGCATTATTCTCAAGTATTTGGTCTTCTTTTTAATAAAAGTCGATTCAATCATGTAAAATGCTAAGTTTATATACACAAGTGCAAACAGGATGGTCGATCAAACCAGCACAAGTGAATTTTATGGACCCAAATAGCTTGCTATCTCAATAAAATGATATAATGCACTGTGAGCCACCGCAAAGCAAAAAAAAA
>NW_018194549.1:0-397 GCF_001263595.1 Phalaenopsis equestris
TAGGAATGCCTTTGAGATGTATTTCTTCTCGTTGGTGTCACTTCACTTCTTTATTGATAGCATACTCCACACTCACTATGTTTTTTAGGATATTAAATCCAAATTTATCCCGTAAGACTTGCCGAAGAATAAGAGCAGTAGGGATCATGATGGAGAAAAGAAAGAGATAAAAAAGAGAAGATAAATAGCACACATAGACTTGCCCTATTGGGGCGAACTGGGTTCCCCAGTCTCTTTAGCCTCTTTTTTATATATTAAATATATTGTTTATATTGATAAAGGGATAGAGTTCTCCCTACATAAGAAAAATCAAGATAGAAGAGCTCCATATTTATGCGAGAAGGATGACGAAGTCTAAAACTACATGCTTACCCCTACTTTAATGGGGGATATATAT
>NW_018194550.1:0-397 GCF_001263595.1 Phalaenopsis equestris
AGACAAGCTCAAAAAAGGGCAATTAATTAATTAAGAATTAATTAGCTGCCTTAATAAATATCCGACCGGGCTCCATTAATCCAACATACTCCACTAAATTACTCTAGCCTTCTTTAAACCTAATTCAAGTTTGAATCAGATCACTATTGTATATAAATTCTTCAATCCAACAATAACTTCAGTCCAACTGATGAAATAAATTAATTCATAGAGATGGCATGGTTTTCTGAATCTTTATGAAAAGACAACTCGCAAAATGAAAAAATAAAAGATACTCAATTAAAGAGAGAGAATCTATGTAAGGAATCAATATTTTTTAATTTTTCTTACAAAGATATTTATACCACTAAGTGGGGTCATGCTTTCATTTAATTCTGATAAATTAAAATCATTTTTA
>NW_018194551.1:0-397 GCF_001263595.1 Phalaenopsis equestris
AAAAAAAAAGATAGCGATTGTGATATTTTTGTGGTCAATTAAGAATTTGAGTGGTATGCATGTAAATATGAATATTTAGTTGTTAGAAATATATATACATAATAATTGTGTGTAAGTGCCCCCAAAATGATTATATTGTCTAATTTTTCTAACCCAATTCATTTTACTTTAGTGGCATTTACATACATACCACCCAACCCTCATGTATTTACATACCAAAAATTTAATTTTTTTTACATTTAAAACACCCAAATATTTCCCATCGCATAAAAATGCCACTATTTTAATTTTTAAAAAAGTGAAATACACAATTTTTATGCATATGTAAGAGGACATATATGTAAAAGGTGAAGTACAGGGGTTAGATATATAAATACATGGTGGAATTAAGTGGTAT
>NW_018194552.1:0-397 GCF_001263595.1 Phalaenopsis equestris
GCACTTATAAGCTGCCCCAAATGGACCCTTTTAAAAATTAGAATTAAAAATAAATAATAATAAAATTAGAAAGCTTTGAGACGTGGGACTAAATGGTAATTTAAAAATTCCAAAAGTGAGTAGGTTGGCTCTTTTAAATTTTAGGTGCATTTTCACACATACAAGCCAATTCTTTCGTATTTACATATCCATCACCTAAAATATGATCATTGCATGCCTTTCATATCACATCAAAACACATTATTTTAACTTTACATGTACACATTTTCATACATAAGTAAAAATTGAAGTTTAGGTATTAGATATGACTAGGTTGGAATTGAGTGGTATACATGTAAATCATCCCAAGTCAAAAAGACCTTCATTTTTTTGTTGTCATGGCATTATTGTTTTGTTA
>NW_018194553.1:0-397 GCF_001263595.1 Phalaenopsis equestris
TCATCATTTAATGTTTGTATCATTCTCTGTTCATTGAAAGGTTTTAGAACCGAGACGTGCCCAATCCAATGGGATATCTTGTTATTTATTATGATCATATATCATGCAATATAAATCCTAAATTTGTAATAAAATGTCAAATAAAACATCAAACAAATCTTTCATCACTAAAACTAAACAATATAATAGTTGAGATGTCAACGAGTTTTTCAGTATCTTTGACATCTCCTACTCTTCTTTCTTTGGGTCCATAAAAAATGTTCCACTTTTGAGTCTTTCCTTTTTGATATTCCTAATGGTCAATAGTGAAAACTACAATTCTAAATTTCTTGAAGATAAGACCTCAACTAGAATTAATTTTTTTCTTAAATGGCTTTTGTTGCTTACAATATAATTA
>NW_018194554.1:0-397 GCF_001263595.1 Phalaenopsis equestris
CCGTCAAACAGTTTCAGAAGTCAGCAGAAGCACCACCGTCCCGTATTCCCGCCAAGCTCCGTCTGGGAGTCCGCACAGATACCGTTGCCACTGTCACACATGCTTCTACTGTTGTCACGAGACCTACAGAGCGCAGATCAGTCAAGTCTCGCCTGGGTCCGAGAGTACCGCCCACCGCTATTTGTGAAGAACCCCCAAGGATGAATAATGGAAAGAGACCGTTCACTACTGTATATGGTCCGCACACTAGGGAGCATGCTTTCTTTCAACGCGCCGATGTCGCTACCGAGACATCCCGTCTCAAAACATCAACGTCGAGAAAGAAAGTGTGGGTATCTAAGGTCGCCGGACCAGTACTTCCGGAAAAGTCGGGGGAGCATCCTCTTGAAATGGATCA
>NW_018194555.1:0-397 GCF_001263595.1 Phalaenopsis equestris
GCAAATTAAAGCAAAAACACCTCTAAATTCCAAAGTTTTAAAGTATAGTTTCAGCAAGCCAAAATAAAGAAAATCATTAAAGTTCCAAAGCTCAGCTTCAGCAAGCCAAAATAAAGAGAACCATTAAAGTTTCAGAGCTCAGACTCAACCAAATACTGCTATATGATTTCTTATAGTTCACAATGGTATAATCATTTAAACTTCTTTCTTTGAGCAAGAGGAGGGGGATTTACATGCAGATGAATTCTTATGTATTTAAATGTCTAGATTGCAGATTTTGAGTGTTTACATGTCCAAGCTTTCAGGTTTTCTTTTATACAAATGAATTATTATGTATTCATATGCATATATTTCAGATTTATTTGTTTACATGCCTAGCTTTTTTTAGATTTGCTTA
>NW_018194556.1:0-397 GCF_001263595.1 Phalaenopsis equestris
AGTTTATTTGTATATATAAATGTACACACACACACACATGCTTAAATGAGTTTTTAAAGTTATAATTTGAAGTTTGGGATTTTCATGCTTAAGCCAATTGTGTAATATTAATTTAGTTAAACATAAGTTATGATTTAGTTCATTTTAAGTTTAATTTTATTATCTAATTTTTTATTAGAGAATTTGAATTGATATTTTAAATTGAATTAAATTTAGTTTTAAATTTGAATTAAAATTGATATTAATTTGAGTCAAGCCCAAGCCCATCTCATGAGACCAAGCTTCATCTAAGGTCAACCCAACACTACCAAGGGGTACTGAAATGAAATTGTAGAACTAGATAGGATTAACCAAGGTCGAAAGAAAGGGAAGGTGACCAATAATGCGGTAAATAGAT
>NW_018194557.1:0-397 GCF_001263595.1 Phalaenopsis equestris
ATAAGTTTGGTTAAACCCTAATAAATATGCTTTAAGGAAGTAATCCATAAAATTTGAAACTTACCAACTAAGTATTCTTGATAAAAGTTTGGTGAGCATAAGATTAGAATACCTAGATAATATGTTAGATGGTTTAAGGTTTAGCCTTAGGACAAAATATTGGATAGTTTATTTGTCAAGGAATAAGATCTATCTATTCACTTAAGGTGATAACAGGGGCTACTTTAAAGACAGTCTAAAGCTTAAGTAATCGTGCTAAGATGGATATTATGATTTGGGTACCAAAATGGGAGATATATATTAAGAGACAACAAAATGTGAAAGAATGGTTAGCATTACATTATGGATAAGTATATTTTAAGATTCAACTATATAGGGTTATCATTCAAAAAAAAAA
>NW_018194558.1:0-397 GCF_001263595.1 Phalaenopsis equestris
TCCATCGCAATCTCCTCCCATTTTCACTCTTGAATCGACAAAGGCTGCAACTGACCACTAAGACGTTGATATTATGCCTTCACTAGCTAACATGAAGGATGCCACCCTTCACTTCAATCCTGACCATCAAAAATCTTCTTTGATATCTTGATATATTTTATTGCTCCTTGGGTGAATAGTATAGTTGGATAAATATGCTTCCTCCAGAATTTCCTTCCTCAGATCATCAACATCTGGAATATAAACTCTGTCTTTATACCTCAATAAGCCATTCTAATCTAACGCATATCTTTCTAAACTGCCTATTTGAACATGTTCTAGAACTTTTTGAATACTACTATCTCTAGCTAGAGAATCTCCAATTTTACCCTATAGAGTTGGTTGCACCGTTAACTGA
>NW_018194559.1:0-397 GCF_001263595.1 Phalaenopsis equestris
AAAAAAAATAATAACGTATGGATTGCAATCTAAAGGCTATTATATGTTTAATGAAATGGTCAAAACCTTCAACCTGTGTGCTCGCAATTTTCTTATAAAATCTCAATCCGTGTGATAATAATTTCTTTATGAGATGATAAGCATGGGCCCAGAAAATTCAAGTAAAAAGTTTAACAATCTATAATTACACAAATTTCAAAAGATTGTAGAATGAAACTTTCTCTACCTCTTTCACAAAGCTTTAATAATGAGGAATGAATACCAACCACGTCCAAACAAAGCTCGAACTTGATTGTTAGAAGCGTTTTAGTCATTATATTCACATGATTGTCATGTGTATTGATTTTATTCACATCAATATCACCACGAGCAATAACTTCACGAGCAACGTGATAAC
>NW_018194560.1:0-397 GCF_001263595.1 Phalaenopsis equestris
CAATAAAAGTTTTGAATCTAAATTGAAAAAGAAAATTGATTTGAATATCATGAATAAAATTTGCTTATGTTGGATCATATAAAACCATTGAATTAGTAATTAATTAACTAAAATTATGTTAAATTTATTTTAAAGAAAATTTAATGATATCTTTTTTGGATCCTAATTTGTCCTTTGTGAACATGATTCGAAAGTTTGAGCCGAGTGAAGGAGAAGAGGAAGAGAGAAGAGTAAGTCTAGAATTTTTTTGTAGAGAGGACCGAGGTAGATGTCACTTTATTTGCACTTTGGCCCCGTACTTAAGGTGTATTTTGCACAATTACAAAAAGAAGAGAACATATATGAAAACTATTTTTAATTTCATTAAAGCTCTAATTGATTGTATAGATTTTATGTT
>NW_018194561.1:0-397 GCF_001263595.1 Phalaenopsis equestris
AAATTTTGATGGACGGTGAAGATCGGACGGCGTATGCATTTCTCCATACGTTGTCCGTATGAAATAATTTTCCTTTCAACTTAAATACTACATTGGCTCGGTGGCCATTTAAACCTGATATTTGTTATATTTATAAATAAGTTATTTTAACATTTTATTATTAGCTTATCATAAATTTTGTAATAAATTCCTTCTTCATATTTGTATTTTCTGAAAATTAGAATTATGTAGAATTTAAGTCATTTGATTTTTTAAGCTGATCATAAGTAAAATTACATCAACATAATCTGAGTTCTGACACTTTTTCCTTGTATTTGCTTGATACATAGTTTTTATTATTGCATAAGAAAATGATTTTTATTTTTCAATATATAATTAAATTGCTTGATAAGAGTAA
>NW_018194562.1:0-397 GCF_001263595.1 Phalaenopsis equestris
GAGTGCATTGACTCAGTATGAAGCAAAAGAAACACATGGCGTCATGTAAAGTATTTCTTTATTTCAATGTATCAACCAAATCTTTAATTTATACTAGACTTTATATTTTGTTTATTATAAGTATTGTATCGATCCAAAATAAATTTGTCAAAATTTTATTTGATACCAAAGCATCATATTCCTTTATTCTAAAGAATTTGTGAGAACTGAGGGATTGAACACTTTAAGGATGCTTGATACCTTCTCAATCATTTTCCCTGATGGGTCTCGTATAATGTTTGAGAGAAGTTGTTGTCTGAGTATGATCATCTGTGATAGAAGCTTAAAGACAAATTCAATAGTATTACCACTCAAGCATTCAAACCTTTTAATAATTTGATCCCCCATAGTTACAACT
>NW_018194563.1:0-397 GCF_001263595.1 Phalaenopsis equestris
GACCACACCATAAAGAATTGTCACGTCTTCAAGGATTTGCTTGAGAAGAGCTTCAAATGTGGAAGAATAACGATACCGAAAGAATGTTTAAGTGAACCTGTAAGATTTTCCATTAATGTGATTTCGGCTGATCCAATTGTTCTAACTGACCCCCATGCACTTGAGGATGAATGGAGTATGACTTGGTCCAATTCGCCAAAAGAGACTTTAAACCGAGTTCGAATCGTTTCTGTCACCACAAACAGTAAGACTCTAATCTCGGATAACGATAAGGGCTTGCTTGACACCGTATCTGGTCCGCAGACCACGAATCACACTTCTGTCCATATATTTGTCGCCCCGAGTTCCCTCGGGTTTTGTCCATAAATTCATATATTTTCCATATATTTTATCCACA
>NW_018194564.1:0-397 GCF_001263595.1 Phalaenopsis equestris
TATATGTTTTCTTGCCATTGTTTGGGTTAACTCTGGTATCACTTTTGGTGGCATATCGATTAGCAAAAAATAAAATTGATGAGCGAGGGCTTGAAACTAGGAGGTGAAAGAAGAGAAGGATGACAAAACACTAGATAGGAAGGAAAGAACAGGAGTAACTAGGGTACCTCATGTTGCCAATCAGGAGGCGATCTGAGCGTGTATAACTTGGGTCTTTGAAGCACACAATTCTGCAAACAAACCTTACACAGAGGGAGAGGGGGTACAGAATCATAGCAAGTTGATTAACACATAGCAAGGGGAATTTTTTATATAACGATTATCATTCATTCATTGAGCATTGCTTAATAAAATCCACCCTGATATGTAAAGAGGAGGGAAATATTACACGAGACTT
>NW_018194565.1:0-397 GCF_001263595.1 Phalaenopsis equestris
AAAAGAGGTCTCTACGTCGATGATATGGAACTTGACAGTTGTTACTAGCTCTCTGACTTTTATTAGCAGCGTGATTGATCCAAGAGCTATTTCCCCTTTCTGATTGAATCTTCTTAACATCATCAAAGTAAGCTAACGTCTGTAGACTCTTTAAGTTAATGGACGCTCCTGGATCTACCAAAACTATGGAAAGCATGAAACTGCCGATGTTGACTGAAATATAGAGCGGCCGACTAAGATCAGCGGTACCAAGCAAAAAATATTCATTGGTGAAGGTCACCCCAGGCTATTCCTTTAACAAACAAACCTCATCCGAGGACGTACTGACAATTTGAGCTAAGCAAAGTTCTAAGTCAAGAAAGGCCGTAACCAGTGCTTCCCTCATCTCCTTTGACAG
>NW_018194566.1:0-397 GCF_001263595.1 Phalaenopsis equestris
ATATATATATATATATAAGCCGTATATTTCGGCAAGAAAGTTAAAATCAAAAGCTGCAGAAAGAGGGAAGATTTAATAGAGGATATAAAGGGATTTGTGTGATGAAAATATAAACGTTCGTCATGCCTTGCATTCATACTGTAGCTGCATGCATTACAGTGATAAAGGAGGGAGTATGGTGCTTGCCAGGCTGAAAGGGAAAGAACTTACTTGACACAGAAGATGAGGTGGTGACAGTGAGAGTGAGATTTTGGATTTTAATGATAATTAAATGTTATTTTATCTTTTTCTTTTTTAAGGTTGGTGAGTTTCGATTTCAACCTTTCGATTTTTTTTTTTTTGACGGTCAACAATTTATTTCTAATATAAGTTTTACAATAGAGTATATATATATATA
>NW_018194567.1:0-397 GCF_001263595.1 Phalaenopsis equestris
CTTTGCCCAACTTTTGATGTCCACATCAACCATCCATTCACATTTAATAACAATTAATATTTATTAAACATTGATGTTAGTCCATTCAGCCTCTTCTCCTATTAGGAAAATAGTTAAAGTTGACTAACAATCATCATCAACTTATGACATTTTTAATCAATAAATGATTAACACCTACTAAAGAACATTATCTAATGCCTACCTTCAAGCGTTAAAAGAATTTATAATCATTGTGATTGGTTGCATAACAAATTAAAACACAGAAAATGATCTTGTAACAAGTTTATGAGAATATTTTTGTCGTACTCGTGGTTATCATAAGCATCTCAAAACTTGAGTGAGTATATGTAAAAGGGTTTTTATGTAGAAGGTGCAATTGAGATTTATGATGTAAAGG
>NW_018194568.1:0-397 GCF_001263595.1 Phalaenopsis equestris
TTTTTTTTAATAACCACCGTAATTTTTTGAATAAACAGTATTACGACTGCTTCTTCAAACAACTACCTCAAATCATAAAGCATTTACTTTCATTTTTTAAAATAGTTTTGATTTTGGTGATCACATATGGAGTATAATTCTATGTATATATTTTAGATTTAGTGTTTCGACAAGTATAATATTTTTTTTTTGGGTGCACTTACCTACGTATCATTCAATTCCTATTTATTGTCATATGTGACACCCCTATGTTTAACTTCTTACATTTATACCACCCAAATATATTATATGACATAAGAAATACCACTATGTTTACTTTTAAAACGTAAAGTATAAATTTCTAAGCACATAAGATAGCATATATGTAGTTGATGTTTAGGTGTCAGGTATGTAAACA
>NW_018194569.1:0-397 GCF_001263595.1 Phalaenopsis equestris
TAAAACTTGATATTTATATTAATAAAACATTGCTATTAAAAACCTATGCAGGAAACTGTGCAGTCTACTTTTAAAAAGTAAATATAGTATTGTTTTTAATAGGATGCCAAATATTTGAGTATTACATATGTATGTATGTAAGTTTAGGTGTTATATATATAAATACATTAGAATTGTATGGTATGCATGCAAATGCCCAAAAAACTTTTAATTACATATCAGACCAATTATATCTTGCAATACAATGAAGGCATCCGATGGTAGATATCCATGTTCACATTCGCTGTCTTGTTCCTCATTATGTTATGTACTACAATTCTAAACTACTCAATACTAGAGTTGTGAATTTAACTTAAAATTTGCAAATTGATATGATTTGTTTGTTTGTTTTTTTTTT
>NW_018194570.1:0-397 GCF_001263595.1 Phalaenopsis equestris
ATTGTGATATTTGTTATTATTATCTTTTGGTAATACTAATTGAAAGTTCAAACCCGGAAGTTGCTTTCACTAAATGTGTGATAAAAGTTATCCAAAAATGAGAAATTTAATTTCTTTATTTTTCAGCTCAATTTTTTTAAAAAAATTGAAGAAGAAGTTATTACAATCAATATAGAAAAAAATAAAACAAAGAGCTCAACAGTATCGCATTATAACGTTATTACTTAATAATGTTGGAATTTACATTATTAAATTAAATAATTAAATTTATGTTGAAATTTTAACATAAACTAAAATTAAATATAAATAATTTAGTAAATCTATAGATTAAAATAGCATCCATTAATAACCATAAATCATAATAATATTTATTAGTATGTTCTCTTGTTACAATTAT
>NW_018194571.1:0-397 GCF_001263595.1 Phalaenopsis equestris
AAAAGTGTCACTTGAGGACAAGTAATATTTAATTTTAAGGGATTTTGATACAAAAAAAATATATTGCTTTAAGTATTTATTATATACCTATTTTGGTGATAATGCATTTTAAAGAAGGGTATTTTTATATTTTTCTTAGGTATATTATTCTTAGACATTTGGAGCAAAAGCAGCAAAAAGGATAAAATATGGAGCCAAAACAGTAAATTTTGGGAATCTGGCGCACGATGCGCCAGATTGGTGCATCCTGCACCGTTTGAGAGAGCCTTAGTGCATGATGCGACATATCTGGCACTACATGCGCTAGAGATGAATTTTTGCAAATTAAGACGATTTGAGATGAATTTTGGGTAAATTTTCAAAGGAACACATGTTCTAAACACCTATTGGAGTAATT
>NW_018194572.1:0-397 GCF_001263595.1 Phalaenopsis equestris
ACGCAACAATACTTATAAAATCTATCATAAAAATTTGGAATGATAAAACTTTGATTTTGTGTTGTTTAAATTAGTGAAGAGACAACATTATATGAATTGAATTAAAGTTATTGAATTTGGGTACAATTTACATGCGCGTTCTCTCTCTCTCTTAGGAGCACACGATCTCCACTCGCATCTTCCTCTCTCACTTGCGCTCTAATCTAGTTCTCATGCAAGAGCCTTGCTGAGCCCATTCACCGAAGCTACCAATCAGAACATGCTCGTTCTTTGTTTCCTTTTCTCCAATTACTACCGCTCTCACTTACTGCTGATGCGCATGATCCCTGCTTGAGCGAGAACACTACATTTCTCTTCCATCTCTCACCCTATGTTAGCTTGCATATAGAGGTGTAAA
>NW_018194573.1:0-397 GCF_001263595.1 Phalaenopsis equestris
TCCTTTTGCCGCAATTAACCCAACACCCCTTCATATGTACTGCAGTGCCTCCAATTCCTAGCTTAGCCTGCCAGTTGTATCAAAAACCCCCGCTTCTCTATGTGCTGCTGCTGTATCTTAACTTAGACTTGTCTGCTCTTGCTGCAGTTCCCAGTCTTGTCTGCCAGTTGTGCCTCAAATGCCTCAAACCCACCCTACCTTCCAATTGTCGTTGGGGAAGATTGCCATCAACTATGATTATGAGAGTCGAAGTGGAGAAAGGGAAAGTTTGAAGATGAAGTGGTAGATGCAATACTAGTTCCTACCGGCTTACTATAAATAGAATATTTAGATCCTAGCTTCAGAAGTGGAGAGACTACATCATCGAGTGACCACTTTATCTTATAGGCAGAGTTCA
>NW_018194574.1:0-397 GCF_001263595.1 Phalaenopsis equestris
TTTCGAGCCAAAACAAGTCGAATACGAACGAACAAGTATATACATCTTGTTTCCTCATACAATCATATACCAACTGACTTCATGTAATATTGTAATTCATTCATTTTTCATTTTGTCTAATTGTGTGAAGTTTAAAATGATTAATTTGAACATAATCTTAAAGAGCGCACATAAAATTTGCCCCTACTTTTTGTATGTCTTCACCCTACAATAATATCAATACTTTCTTCAATTTCCATATTTCTAAAAATTACATTAAGATAAAATTTTAGCACTATTAGGTATAATACCCTTATCATGTCCTCATATTTTTTTTAGAATATTCATTTATATATTTCATATTCCCATATAAAATATGATTTTCAAATAAAATAAATATAGTTATGTAAATTTTAAT
>NW_018194575.1:0-397 GCF_001263595.1 Phalaenopsis equestris
TGTGTGTGTGTGTGTTTAATCTAGAATCATTTCGTGGTACATTATCAAGGCATAGAGTGGTAGTAAACCCAAAGAGAGAGGAGAGAGAAAGAGTTGACGAAGTGATTGACCCTAGTGGTGGTGTCCTTCGGGCTCTCGGACCATTTTATATATAAAAAATGTGTCACAAGACAGGAGGAGAGCCAAAATGGTCTACCTCCCCTTCTACATGAAAGCTCCCTCTTTAGATTATAGGAGGAGAAATGTAGAAGCATAAGTTTACCCATAAGAGTTATTTTCATTGACACCGCACTCTTTTGTATAAGGGTGGCACCTATTCGCATATTTGGGCTTGTCAATTGAGCCAATCGGTCGACTGACCGAGGTGGCAACTCAATGATATTTGTTTGGTAGTGGT
>NW_018194576.1:0-397 GCF_001263595.1 Phalaenopsis equestris
TGTATAAAATAAAAATAATTAGTGTCGAAGTCGGGTTTGACCTTAGAGAAGATAAATTATTTTATTAATGGTTACATATTATACCACAAGAACGATGCAATGAAAATTCAGTGTAGAATTTATGGTGATGTAAGTTTCAAATCATAGAGCATGAAAATAGGAAACATAAAATAATGTATAAGGGTGTCTTCGACATTCCATATCAGCCCTGGTATAAACTGTAGCACCACCACTAAAATCATTCTAGATGGTTGTTTTTTATGTTGGTGTTCCAAACAACACACGATGCATATATCTTGAACCTGAAAAAGAAATGTAATTAGTTTTTGAGTATAACACTTGCAATTAATTTCAAATTTGAATATGTCAAAAATAGTTTTTTTTTTTATTTTTTATT
>NW_018194577.1:0-397 GCF_001263595.1 Phalaenopsis equestris
TTACAAAATTAACACACTAAATCCACCCGCACCAGGTACCAATACCTTCTTTTTTGACAGTGATGCCTTAAGATAGGGTGTCTCAACAAAAGCATCAATGCGTTGAGGAGATGCATGCTCTCCGTAGTGCGGACCAAAAGTAACACTGTGTGACTTCTTTACTTTATCTATCTTTGGGATACTCTTATGAGCGACAACTGGTAGTATCCCCGAGCCCAAACATGACTTAGTCGGTCGACGTCCTGTAGACCTTGGAGCAGCAGTTGTAACAAAATCTGTGGTGATGAGGTAGTGTCAACTCGACTTCCTAGAAGAAATCTGATAGGAATGCAAGCTGACAAAACTTCAACTAATCTTTGAGACTGTTGGGGAGCCCTAACATCCTTCAATTTTTTTT
>NW_018194578.1:0-397 GCF_001263595.1 Phalaenopsis equestris
ACCAAAAATAAACATTGATGAAAGTAGGGAAGGAGGTACCAGAGATAGTAGAAGAGCGGAGAAGAAGTGAACACCGACAATCTCTTGCTGAAGAATGAAGAAAAGAATGTGAAGAAAGTAAACACTAGGCAGCGTCGTCGCTCGAAGGAATAGGCAGAGAGGGGCAGCCAGGTAATCACGAACAAAGTAAAACGTCGAACGTAGGGGCCTCATAGCATTTGGAGATGACACTTGTTTTTAATAAAACATCAGCACTGTTGTTTCCGAACGCTAGAATCAGCGTTTCAAATTGCACTGCAATGAATAAGCTGCGCCAACCGAGCCTTATACCATACCGTCTCTCTCGACGAGACGAACCCAATGATAACAAAATTGGTTCAATCCAAGTCAAATCAAG
>NW_018194579.1:0-397 GCF_001263595.1 Phalaenopsis equestris
ATTCAAACAATTAGATCAAAATTCCAGCATGGTTGGAACCATGCCCTTATTAAGGCTTGTTTATACAAACAACATTTCAAATATAATAAACAAGGGATTTTTGGATAACACTCACCCATAATATTGAATATAATATTTTAACCACTCAATTTTCGATGATTGTAGGATTCAAAATATTTGAAATTTAGTGGGTAAATGAGATGGATGCAATGAAAAAATGATTAAGATGTTAGATTTAAAATTTAAGTAATAAAAATATTATATTTGATTTTTTAAGAGTTTGATACTTAAAAAATTCAAATAAACAGATTCTTATCAACTATCATTTAGAGAGATGATTGGTTGCAATTAGAATTTAGTTTAAATAGAACTTAGTAAAACTTGTAAATATGAATTT
>NW_018194580.1:0-397 GCF_001263595.1 Phalaenopsis equestris
CAGATTTAAGATAGAATTTACATGGGATTTAAGTGAAATCTTGTCCGATGGTCATTTTGGACAAAATAAATCTTAGGATGTGGTAGATCCGGATTTCACGGATCTCGTCCGCAAATCTCAGATTTAGTAAATCCTACGAATCGGTGGATTTAACTTCATATGCTTTGGATTTAACACGGGTAGGTAATAGTGGTGGCAATAAGCCTGCGATAAGGCAATTGCCAAACAGTTTCACTATATTTAAAATCCTTTGCCAAACAGTTTTTGGGATTTAAGTCTTTCAAGATTTGCTAAATCCGGATTTACAAGGTTCACTTAATCCTAGTAATTTAACCCTCATCTATTGCCAGACAGCACCTAAAGGGTCCTGAATAAAAATTGAGAGTTGTAATAGCAG
>NW_018194581.1:0-397 GCF_001263595.1 Phalaenopsis equestris
GATGTCCCCTAAAATCTATAAATAATAGGGTTATTTCCATAGGAATGATTACTTTATTTATTTCGAAAGAATTAACACTGCTTCTGAGTTACTCATTCTTCTCTTTCTCCTATTTTTCCTCGTTCCTCTCATTCAATCAATTTCCTATTTTTCCTCATTCCTCTCATTCGACCAATTTTCTAGACATTTTGGAGAACACATCACGTGTTTTCTTAAGCTTCTGAATTAACAAGTGAACAATGCTTGAAATGTAAAATATAAAAATGTTTAGTTATCTCTAATAAAATTAGCTATAAATTAAATGATATTCATTGGAAATGTCATTTCACCAAGCTCAAGGAGAGTCAACTGATCACGTGAAGAAAGCAACAAATGATAGAGCTATGAAGCATCATTT
>NW_018194582.1:0-397 GCF_001263595.1 Phalaenopsis equestris
CTTAATTACGCAAAAGAGAAGGGGAATTAGGGGGAGTTTTGGTAGGAATGTTTAAGGGGACGTTAGGGGGTATTTATTAGGGCTAGGTAGCCGGAGCTTGCTTTATGTTATGTTTTCTTGCAGTTTTCCCTTTTGTAGTCTTATTCCCAGTGGCGTCTAAGTTGTGTGGAGAGACAATCTACCTCTCGAATTATAGAACAACATTGTATCTTATTTTTTGCAAAAAAAAATATTGTATCTTGTTGTTCTGCTTGGGGATCAATAAAATTAGCTCTAATTTGGAATTTTCAACTTATTTCGTGTCAATTGTTCATTGATTTTGGATCTGAGGTATATCAAGTTGGTATCAGAGCCTTGGAGGAATGACAACAAAGAAAGTTGATGTGTTGGAAGGAGA
>NW_018194583.1:0-397 GCF_001263595.1 Phalaenopsis equestris
AGAGAGAGAGAGAGAGAGAGAGAGAGAGAAAAGGACCAAAATTGTTTACTATTTGGGGGGGAGGGTGCATTTTAGTTCCAGACTATATAAAAAAAAATGATTTGCCATTGGAGTCTTAAAATACGAACCAAAATTATTAACAGAACCGAACATTGAAGTTAAAATCAATAGATATTATTAAAATGAGGGTATTTTTGGAATGTACACCTTGAAATTTTTATGAATTTAATAAATGGCATTTATTTTGTAAGTTTGAGATATTATAGGAAATTTATTTATGATGGTTGCTAAAATATATAACTTTAAATTTCATTACAAAGCATTAAAAAAATGATGTACGAATATTAGGAACCTTATTCCTAGATTATACCCCTTAGCGAAGCAAAAAAAAAAAAAA
>NW_018194584.1:0-397 GCF_001263595.1 Phalaenopsis equestris
AAAATCAACAATCCCAACAGTAGTCACTCGGCAAAAGCCAGCAAGTGGGCCCACCTTAACAAGACTACTGAGCACCTGTCAACCTGACATTGATAGGAAGGCTTAGCGACCAAGTTCCCAAAAAGGAAAGAGAAAAGGAATACTTATCACCATCATACCGGCTTTTATCTTGGCACGTGAAAAGGGGGCATGTGGTCCCTTCGACATTTAGGGAACTTGGTTGGATCGACTAAGTAGCCAAGGCTGGCTTTCGAAACTCTTCGAGGTAATAATGAAAGGCAATGATTTTTACCGGCCGACTAAATCAGATTAACCAGAACAACAGATTGATCGAAGTACAAAAATATCAACTGCTGATACACTAAAATAATATACTATTTTATGTATACATTTTATG
>NW_018194585.1:0-397 GCF_001263595.1 Phalaenopsis equestris
TTTTTTTTTAAATAAGAAGCGTATATTTTAAAATAAGGATATCAGCGGCTTAATTTTACCAGTATCACTCTCCTCAGAAGTCTTAAGAGTTATCTTGGCGGCTTTACATACATAACCCCCAAAAGTTTACATATTTGTCACCTAAAACCAGATACTTACATGTGTTGCAACTAGAACTTTCGAAATGCTCAAAATTAACGCATTGTCATGCCCGCTTACCTACTCTGTCGCTGACATCCATAGTTGCCAGACGGTCTGGCATGTTCCTCCCCCGCTCAATCTTTATTTCTCTCTCCGCCAATGCGCACTATGTCTCATTACATAGAATCCAATATGAATATCTCCGAACAAAAAAAAATTAAAATTCTCATAATAATAATAATAATAATAATAATAA
>NW_018194586.1:0-397 GCF_001263595.1 Phalaenopsis equestris
TTTATATCTTACCACCACGATCACCACAATTAGGGGAGATTCAGCTTACCCTCACTTCAGATCAAATTGAGCTGACCCTGGGTTACTTGGGAAGAAGTCAGCAGTATATGCCCGACACACAGATTCATTTCAATTCAATAATGGACCCTCAGAAAGTTGGATCGATATGGACGTATGCTCTTAAGTGGAGAAAACACTTCTAGTATTTTGGGAGGCATTGAATCCGCGAGTGGGATCTAGGCGCTTCTCAGGCCACACTCAAAAACTTGTCAACCCCGGGAGGTCGTCTCTACTCCATCATTGTCAACGTGCAACAGGAAGCTTCGACGAATGAAGTTAAAGCTTCTCCAACCTCAAGACACTGACGCGGGGCTTTGGAGGGCTACACTGTATGTAT
>NW_018194587.1:0-397 GCF_001263595.1 Phalaenopsis equestris
CCTTGACAAGAATAGTCTTGGTGAACCTTTCAAACCATATTCTGAAAATTATTTCAACCCATACAATAATTTCTTTTATTTGCACAATAGCTAACTGTTTGTGTTGTTCCTTAATCCTGGAGTTATCTCCATTTATACTTTTTTTCTCTAATTCTTCATTAAGAAAAGTAGTTTTAATATATTGTTAATGTAAGAGTCAGACCTAGTTGACAACCAATGGTAGTAATACTCTTGCTGTGTTGTATTTAGCCACTGGCGTAAATGTCTCTGGATAGTCGATCTTATGGGACTAAGTGAACTATTCTACAAATCTAGTCATGAACCTTTTTATAATCTCGTATGTTTTATATTTAACACTGAATACCCATTTGCACCCTATAGTTCTTTTTTAAGGTAG
>NW_018194588.1:0-397 GCF_001263595.1 Phalaenopsis equestris
TTTTTTTTTTTTTTTGTAAATGCTTATAAGACTATTTTAAATTAAAAATGTAGAAAATGTTTAATCTAGTAAAGGTGCTATATGAATATTTTGACTTTATTTAACAAGTGCTCCTTGTCCAAATTTTTTGTTCCGATGTGAGTTGTAATTTTTAATATTATCTTTTTCATGGAAATAGAATACTAACATTTGGATTCTACAAATGACTGTCTTTTTTTAAGTCGGTACGGGCCAAAATACCACTACAATTTAATTCGTTACAAATGGGCATTTGGCTACATATCATAGCCAGGGAGGTCTATGGTTGACATTAGAAATATCAGAGGGCATATTTAAATGTTTTTTACATTATTATTACATCTAGCTCATATTTCATGGATGCCATATGGATCAATTT
>NW_018194589.1:0-397 GCF_001263595.1 Phalaenopsis equestris
TCGAAGCTTCTTTTTGGCATCCATTTTTGTAAATTTCATACATAATGGACGTCCTACAGAGTGATATGAGATCATATTTTGCTCTTACATAGTGTCCCGTCACTCAAGGAGTTTGTGCCTTCAACGAACATATCTTGCACCAGATTAGGGGTTCGTTCTTTTCTGGTCATGCTCCGAAGCGACTACCATTGATCGACATCGGTCCCCAAATATAAGGCGAGCCCAACAACCATTTTGTTGTTTGGAAGCCATATATCAGTTATTTACGACCTCCTGTGTCTCGAATAAGTCGTAAAACCCCCTCGATGGACATTCCAGAGGTAAGACTTCAGATGGGTTCGACGTGACTACACCCAAAATGGGTGCGATCTTGTCTAACCCTTGACGTGACCATGCA
>NW_018194590.1:0-397 GCF_001263595.1 Phalaenopsis equestris
AAAAAACTCAAGATTACCTTATTAACAATTAGGAATTAAAAAAAAACAAAAAAAATGGAAAAATTGGATAAGTCTAGCGACATTAATTGTCGTAGTAGTAGTTGACAACACATGAAGCTCAACCAACAAAAATCGACAAAACTAAAGCATTAAAAGAATCGAAGATTTACGAACGACCTAATTCCTATGTGTTTACATATCTATCTAACACCTAAACTTCACCTTTTACATATATGCAACCTTACCTACTCATAAAAGGTGTATTTCACTTTTTAAAAAAATTAAAATAGTGATATTTTTAATGTGATGTGAAAGATTTGGGTGGAAAAAATGTAAAAAGTAAAGTTTAGGTATGTAGATACATATAGGGGTGTAAACGAGCCGAACACGAGCGAGC
>NW_018194591.1:0-397 GCF_001263595.1 Phalaenopsis equestris
AATGCTGTTAATGGAGTCGAAGGGGATAGGGGAGTACTACTGGGCCATTATAGAAAACCTGGAGCGACCAAGAAATGAAACGAAAGAAGAACAGAAGATCAAAGATGCAAAAACTTGAAGGCATAAAGTAAGGAATTACGACCGCTCATCCTATTAATAGAGCGGACTTGAAGAACGATGCACCATGATGAGTAACATATCAAATATCTTTTCAAATTTATTCAAATGCCTAGGAATTCCATGGTATGGAATTGTACAGATGTAAATAACCACTAAAAATATTCTGTTATATATCCAGCCTTTTGTTCACGTCGATTTCAAAAATTTCAGGCCAGGCGCCGTCAGGTCACGAAAGCATTAAGCCAACTAAACCAGAACAGCATCAACAAATACAAAT
>NW_018194592.1:0-397 GCF_001263595.1 Phalaenopsis equestris
TATATATATATATATATATATATATATCATTTCCTTTTTAATTTTTTTAGTCCATGGATGATATTGCTCAGTGGCCTCTATGATTGCTCGTTTATCTATCTTGTTTGTTGTACCATCCTCTTTCAAGACCCAACCCGATACAATCCATAATATTAGATGAGTCACCTGATATCAATGTCGCAACAGTTAAATAATTACTGAAGATCTAATTGGAAAGAATTTTATTGAATTTTTTTTCTATATTTTTACAAATACTAAGAGCCACTAATATTATATAAACATTATAATATAAAAATATACAAAATTCATTCAAATTATATCACAACTATGCAATAACATAAAAATATACAACTATCATGGCATAATCAATCTATCATCAAAATACATACATCTATCA
>NW_018194593.1:0-397 GCF_001263595.1 Phalaenopsis equestris
GTCCTGATAGAATAATTTTCCAGCGAAAAGACAGTTCTTTTAGTTGAACGTTAAAATTTAAATGTCTTAATAATATTCTCTTGAGATTTGATTCATATTTTTGAGATAATTTTCTTCATAAAAGCCATAATTCTAATTTCTAAGAGTTGTATTTCAAGAAAGGGATAAACTTTTTAATAGTTTCCTTTAAATTTTGCAAAGTCAAATAAGCAATTTACACAATTTAATAAACATGAAAAATTAAGGCGTGCATAAACCTCATTGAAGTTTAATTCAGAATGATACTTAATTCAATACTTTAAAAAATTATATAATTAAAATGGATTTACATATGTTGATTTTTAAAATCAAAATTGATCCGAGAAAGGATTATATATATATATATATAATAATAAAA
>NW_018194594.1:0-397 GCF_001263595.1 Phalaenopsis equestris
GTTCAACCCACATTGAACCTAATTTAACCAAAACTCAACTTGAGTTTAACCTAACTTGAATTCAGGTTAACCCAAACCTTAGGTTCAACCTAACTTGAACCCAAATAAACTTCTAACATACGTTCAACCCATATTGGACTCAAGTCAAATCTATAACTTAGGTTCAATCCAACTTGAATCTAAGTCAACAAAACATTAGGTTCAACATATACTTAACCTAAACCAAACCTTAAACTTAGGTTCAATTCAAATTTAATTTAGGTCAACATAAACTTTAGTTTCAATCAAAGTTTAACCTAGCTCAGCTCAACCCTCAAGTCTTAATTACATTAGATTTAAGTCAATTCAACTCTTAGGTTCTACTACATTGAACCTAAATACCTTAAGTCCTAACTAC
>NW_018194595.1:0-397 GCF_001263595.1 Phalaenopsis equestris
AAAAAAAATGTGATGAATTTGACCCGTTTAATGTAGAAGGAAATGAAAAGAATAGCAAAAATAAATAGAAATATATTAATAAAAGCATACCTAGGCTCACTTGGAAATAAAGATGAGGATATAGCTTCTAGAATTAAGATTGGATACTTAAGATTAAGAAGTGCCTTGAAAGTTTAGTTTGATAAGAGGATACCGGTGAGTTTTTAAATTAAATTTTATTAAACCATCGTGGTTTAATATGGATCAGAAAGTAGGGTTGTAAAATAAATATTGATATGTAAGTTGAATGTGGCCGAAATAAGAGTGTTAAGATCGTACAATGAAATTATAAAAGATAAATAAAAGAATTATTATACGACAACAAAAACAAGAAGATTTTATCCCACTAAGTGGAGTC
>NW_018194596.1:0-397 GCF_001263595.1 Phalaenopsis equestris
TATATCTCCTTTTTTTTGTTTCCTTCTCTCTCTCTCTCCAACATATATAATAATTTTATAAATATTATATAATAATTTAATAAATAACAAATAATTTTATGAAAATATTTATTTTTCATTTATGATAAAATAATTAATTATTAAAACGCAAAATTGTAAATATGTATGTACATACTGCATTTGTATTTCACGCCAATGAGGTACATTATATCCATGATTAAATATAAAAATGATTACATCATTACATATACTTAACATAACTCTTATCATAGAAAATCAAATAAATTTTTCTCTAATTAATGTCAGAATTTTATGGATAAAACATAATAAAGTAATTAAATATTTTAGCACAAATTCCTATTTTAAAAATATTCAAATATATTATATATTTTCATAG
>NW_018194597.1:0-397 GCF_001263595.1 Phalaenopsis equestris
AATTGAGAGATCTCACCTTCAATCTTTCCAAGTTTAACCATAAGTCACTCCAAACTCATTGCAAGAAATCTGTTGAAATATGTCCCAGCATCGTTATGCATCATTTTCTTGTCTTCAAATCTCCCATTGTCATTTCTCTCCATGATTCTTAAAGTAGAAATTGATTTCTCCACTCTCAAATCTCACTAAAATGCTAAGTAAAGTCAAAGGAACACTTCCTCCCCATCCTAGGCTAATTTATAAAAAAAAGAGGGAAAAAACTAAACTTTGATGGTTCCAAAGAAGTTTCTTAAACTATGGCGCTATAGCGCCAGACAAACTTTTTCAAAGTCCAAATTTTATACTTCCAATTATCACTTCCATTAATAAAAGAATGTTTTGTGCCAACATAATCATG
>NW_018194598.1:0-397 GCF_001263595.1 Phalaenopsis equestris
ATATATATATATATATATATATAGATACATAGATAGATAGAAAATCAGTATACGGTAATCATTGAATCCAATATCTCTCGGTTGGACCCAGGCCTCAATCAATAATAGTGAAACCCACATGGCGCAATATGACCAAGATGCTTGCCATTTATATAAAATGAAAGGCGTTCCCTGGCATTGTAGGCTAATGCCTTGACATGTGCAATAAGGCTTGAATTTTTTGAAATAAAAAGATAAAGAAAGGTATCGTACTCTTCCACCAAGTAGCAATATCACGTGGCCAGATGGGTCCTTTTAACTGCCACTGTTTTCATATTATCCACCAATCAAGTTTTGACTTTCTCTTATAATATGCTCTTTTTCCAAGTGGGGATTGATGAAGGAATCCCACTTTCTT
>NW_018194599.1:0-397 GCF_001263595.1 Phalaenopsis equestris
AACTCCTACTTAGTGTACACTGTATGCGCACGTATATGGGTCCGAAGCCTTGCTTATGTTGGAAGTTCAGTTAACGTCGCTTAGAGTCGCCATCACCAATCAGATTACAATAGAAGACAACATTAAACTCAGACTTGTGAAATGGGAGAATCTCAAAGGGAAACAATTAGAAGCACAACAAAATTTTGAGCTCTATCAAGCAAAGAAGATTCAAGCCCACGATAAACTCGTCCGCCCAAGGACGTTCAATGTTGGTGAACTCATACTCGTCCTCAAAAGGCCTATCCTTGTACACCGCTGAATAGGTGGAAATTTGAGACAACTTAGGAGGGACCATTTGTCGCAGAAATGGTCTATTCAGGAGGATCTTACTAGTTAGTGGATTTCCAAGGCGAAA
>NW_018194600.1:0-397 GCF_001263595.1 Phalaenopsis equestris
CTTCATCCGGTACTTGTCCTCCATCATATGGGCGAGCTCTATTATCTCCCTCAATCCCCGCAGCCTCAATAGTGGGAGTGTTGCCCGTATGTCGGGCTTTAGGCCTTCCTAAAATTTCCCTCCAATCCTGCTTCAAAAATTCCCCACTGTCATCTTGATAGTAGCTCAAATCTCTCTATATATTTCATGATATAGTCCCCTCCTGAGTTAAGACATAGAATTGTTCGTGCAGGCCTTCTTCCTAAATGGCTTGGAAATGTTCCAACAAATAATTCTTATCCTCCCACGAACAATCAGTTATTTAGCCTCTCTCCATTGGAACCAAGCTAGGGCCAAAACATAACCCTGTCTGCATGAGATTATCCTCCCCATCTAGCCCATTCACCACGAAGTATCG
>NW_018194601.1:0-397 GCF_001263595.1 Phalaenopsis equestris
CCATCAGAAAAAATTTGTTGAGGACACGTCAATTTTAATGAGTGGACATAATTTTCTTTATAATAATTAATTGGGCCAATTCATGGACCCTAAATTAAAATAACAAAAGTCAACCTGAATTAAACCGGTTGGTTCCAAAAGTACCATGCAAATGATAAATAATATATAAAATGTATCTAATGTGCAGATTAAACACGAGAGAAAGAGAGAGATGTCGGCCAGTGGACTTGCAATCTAAATAGGATAACCTACCCTCAGATGACCACAAAAGCTAAACCTCGACACACTACCATATTAACTACCATGATTTTAGATGAAAAATTTATTATTTATTTACAGTAATCAACACTAAGGAAAAGGGCAATTTTTTTATTTTTTAAGCGAGAAAAAAAAAAAA
>NW_018194602.1:0-397 GCF_001263595.1 Phalaenopsis equestris
AAAAAACAACAAAAAGCACGGAGGAAAAAATTGTTCAACATTATTAAAGAATAAAAAGTTATAAGTTATACACAAAGTTTTGCATTTCAAGTGTTATTTTATGTTAATTATTATTAAAACTTGTCAATTTTTACTTCGAACTAATTTTTTTAATTGATTATTAACTCTAGAAAGGTGCAAAAGATTGATAAGAAGACATAATTTCAATTAGAACTGTTAAATAAGCAATCGCAAAAAAAATTGTAAATGAGTGTGATAGTCACATAGAGGAAAAAGAAGGAAAGAAAGCTGAAGAACAAACAGCTGCTGGAAAGTCCATGCCCTCCACCGATCAGTCGAAGTAGCTTATTGTTGCTAGCAAGTTAAAGAACAACCAACTAAAATCAAAGAATAATTA
>NW_018194603.1:0-397 GCF_001263595.1 Phalaenopsis equestris
AAGGGTCCGCGATCAAACTTGACCAGTCAAACCAACTTAGCTGATCGAGTCAATCTCGCCCACCATTTGCCAGTAAAACTCCAACCAACCAGCTGCATCAAGCATAGCCGACCGACAATCTTATTGGATTAGGCCGACCGACAGTCCTCTCGAGTTTAGCAGACCGAAAGAGCCTTTTAAGGTTTGTCAGTCCAATCAATTGAGTCTTAGAGCAGCCAGTCTCTATGCCCACATATGCAAAATAACTATAATACATTGTAAATGCAACTTCACATATTGCACCCCCCCTTCCAACCCCCTTTCCCTATAAATAGGGGATAATTCTATGAATAAAGCGATATACACCTCTTTCAAATTGTTGTTCATAACTCTCTCTCTCTCTCTCTCTCTCTCTCTC
>NW_018194604.1:0-397 GCF_001263595.1 Phalaenopsis equestris
CTATTCTTTTAACTATGTATATTGAATATTCATGTAATTCTAAAACGTCAATCTCTTACATTACAACCGCCAATTTTCTTGCAAGAAACAAAAAGGCTGAGTAGCAAGCCTATGAATCCCTACTGGTTAACCAACACCTCTTCTCCATGCATAACAGCATGTTCTACATGAAGAATTCATCCTCGTGATCCAGCCATATTTGCCAATGGTAAATATTACAGAAATGCAACTTAATCCACTCTTCTTTAAATTCAGTAACTTAATACGAACAACAAAATATATACAAAAATAATAAAAAATACGAAAAACAATATTCCGGACTGTACCGCCTGACTTCTGTCCAAAAGACACACTTTTGAAAAATAACTTGGTCAAAGCTCGAAATTTAAAAAAAAAA
>NW_018194605.1:0-397 GCF_001263595.1 Phalaenopsis equestris
AAAATATGGCCATTTTAACTTTTAAGTGAAATATAGCCTTTTTCATGCAGGGTTAAGGTGGTATTTATGTAAAAACTTAAGTTTAGTTGCTAGATATTGAGTGGTGTGCATGTAAATCCTTTTTTTCTTTTAAATAAAATTAATATAAGATACATTTAAAATATCACGTAAAAATTTAGAGGCATATTCATTTGTACCACCAAATTCCTACGTATTTAAATATATAACACCTAAATTTTGTTTTTTACATTCATACCACCTAAAATAATCCTATCACATCAAAAAGATCATCATTTCAACTGAAAAAAGAGTTTAAAAAAAAACACATTTTCATGCATAGGCAAAGTAGTACATATGTAAAAATTGAAATTTTGGTGTTAGATACGTAAATACATAA
>NW_018194606.1:0-397 GCF_001263595.1 Phalaenopsis equestris
TAAAAGAATTGTGTGGTATGTATGTAAATTTCCCAATAAAATATGGTAGAAAACAAACTGTCAAAATTAAAGAGGAAGAGCGAACAGCTTACAGATTCCCACTTCTTACTGAGTGTAGAAGCATTCAAGGAATATAAGTATCCTGACAACAAACAACAATGACTTAAATATTGCCAAAATTACCATGAAGCAAGTTAAGGAAAAAAAGGATAACTATCTCATTGCCGACAGAACAAATCAGTTGATGCATGAACCGGACATTCATTTCTCTTCAAAATTTAACAAAAAAAAAAAGACCTTCATTTAAACAATCATTAACAAACTTGAATCACAACTCAAAATTTAATAGTTAAATGGCATCTTTTTTAATGCAAATCATGTCATCAAATTAATATTA
>NW_018194607.1:0-397 GCF_001263595.1 Phalaenopsis equestris
ACTTTTCGCTTGATTTTTAATGTCTATTATATGAATGATAGATATGGACTTCATTTAAACCATCACATTTTCTTGTTTGAGTTTATAAGATCCTAAACATTAACCGGTGAATTTTAAATCAATTGCTGAGTTTATACAATCAATTTAACTTATTAATGAAGTTAAATAATTTCTAATTTAAAGGTTTAAATCCTAGTTAGGTCGGTTGAACCTTAACTGGGCTAATTGAACTTTTACAACGTTTATTTAAGCCCTGATCCCATTATTACAAGACCTAAATATGTCGATTGAGCACTTGCTCAACTAGGCAAAATTGATTGAATCTAATTTATAGAATTAGGGTGGGTTATGACTTAATAATATATATGATCAATCAAGTCAAGATGACCTCAATTTT
>NW_018194608.1:0-397 GCF_001263595.1 Phalaenopsis equestris
TATATTTTATGCTCATTTTCAATGATATTGCGCTTTAATAAAAGATACTTTGTATGTTTTTGGTTGCAGGTACAAGATATAAAAATTTAGAGAAAATGAGTGAAATCGGAGCAAAACAGGGTCAATTGGAGCTAGGAAGCACAAAATGAATTGGTGCCTAGGCACCAGGCAGTTACATCGGGCTTCTAGAAGGTTGGCGCCTAGGCTCCATAATCGGTTTTGATGACTATGAATTGAATTTGGACGAATTTTGAAGGGGCCCAATCAAGATACCATGGTTCCATCCTCCTGCGGTCATTATGATTTGTGGTTTGATTAATCATAAGTAACTGAAAGATATTTTGTTAACAGTCATGGGTTGTTCCTCCAAAATACCTTCTCAAACCAGGTTGCATTT
>NW_018194609.1:0-397 GCF_001263595.1 Phalaenopsis equestris
TATATATATATATATATATATTCCGGGCAAAAATCAAAATGTGGTGCTGTAGAACCGTGTAGCTACAGGTGCGGCAGGCATTAAGCAAGATCTTGCGCTGCTTATCTTCTTTTGGGTAGAGCAGGTTGTTACTGCATGCACACAGATATTTATTGAGATAAATTATAATTTATATGAAATTTTATTATCTCATTCAAATGATTTAATGAGAAAAGAGTACATACCATTCGGGACAAAATTTCATTGGAATCACCAAGTTGTCTGACGAGCAAGGCCTTCGAGCCATGGCTAAGAGCAACCCAAGATTTAAGAAACATAAATATGACAAATATTTATAACATTAGCTAAGCAATGAAATGAGAGAGAAATCAACACCCAATAATGGAATTACATAAAT
>NW_018194610.1:0-397 GCF_001263595.1 Phalaenopsis equestris
TCTTGTGGTGGATATAGAGGCAAGAGCATGTATATTACGAGTATTTTTGACAAAGTGAGCATAAGTAGTAGTGTTACTCTTGGATGACAAAAAGGTGGATGCATCCTCAATGACATCACATGCCACTCTTTGCTTCCTCTTTAACATTTCCAGTAACTTGTCATCATTAGCTGTAAAGATCACCCCCATCTCTCCCTTGTTCTCCGTTATCATTAGACTTGCCCGGTAGTCTCTTCTTTTACCTCTTTGGCCCCCAAGATTACGACCATGGCCTCTAGACTGCCCACAACAACCCATCTCTCTCTTCTTGGGTATATTTGAACAAGTTTTGCTCAGGTTTCTCACTTCTCTGCAGTTGTAGCATCTGTGAGTCTCCCTCTGAGCACCTGTCCTACCT
>NW_018194611.1:0-397 GCF_001263595.1 Phalaenopsis equestris
ATATTTTTATATTTTTATTTTCTATAACTAATAGTATCCAAATGAAATGAAAGAGTCACTAAAGAAAATAAATTAAAATAATTCAATTCAGTTTACTTTAATTCATGTTTACGTCTTCTATTGCTCATCTTTTAATCAAATGATTAAACCTGTATTGTTAATTTAAAACAGTGACCTAAAAAGCCCATTGAGACATCTACTTCTAAATCACAAAAACGTAACGAAAAAGAAACAATATGCATTTCAGTTAAATTTTTTATAATTCCACATAAAAATATTTTACAATTTATATTTATGAATATCATTAATTAAGATATTTCAAATCATTTTTTATTTCATATTATACTATTTTCATATCATTTTATATTTAACATTCACAAGAGCACCATCTAAAATT
>NW_018194612.1:0-397 GCF_001263595.1 Phalaenopsis equestris
TCAATTGAGCCCTAACTATTAATTTTGAATTATCAAATTTCAAAATAAAATAAAATAAAATAAAATAAAATAATTCAATAATAATAATATAATAATAATCCTAGTCTAAAATATTTTTAGAGTTAAGGCCAATTATACATCTATGAATTCCACTTTCCACGTAATGGTTATCCAATCAGCTGGGACCCATAGTTTAGGACTTATCAGATTTGATTGATCCTCCAATTCAAATATTTGACCTTATTCTAAATCACATATTAGCCACCGATATATTTATATTTACAAATCAAGCCCCCACGTAATCCAGTTGTTATGCTTTATTGAGAATTTGATAAAAAGAAATGTAAAGATGGAGAAATTTGAGCTTTATTATTATTATTATTATTATTATTATTAT
>NW_018194613.1:0-397 GCF_001263595.1 Phalaenopsis equestris
AAAAAAAATTTTGGTGGTGGGGTAAGGAGGATGCTAAGAGACCCTAGGATAAAATTAGGGTTATGCTAGCTCTGATACCTTTTTTCGAGAAATCGGAGAAGATTTTTGGAAATTTCAGATATCAATCTTAAACATAATTATTTTAATTAATTTTAATTAAACATAATTATTCCTTAATTCTCCCTTAAGCACATGACACTGTTTTTAACCAACCTAACCTATGCATTATCTGCGTCGATTAGGGAAATTTTCCATCATAAACTCTCAAATTTCTCCTCCTCTCCTGATGCTCTTCTCCCTCCCTCTCGTTTCGTTTGGCAAAAGATAGGGGAGAGGGAGCTGCGATCGTGGCAAGCCCATAGAAGGGGCGAGCAAACCTGGTAAGTCACGACCTACT
>NW_018194614.1:0-397 GCF_001263595.1 Phalaenopsis equestris
ATGTTTTATCAACCTAAAATTTAAATCAATAAGCAGCCAAATGGGCCATCAATTTTATAATGCACATAAAAGCTACATATTGTGGTATTTTTATTATATTGTTCAAGCTGCCACTTCTGTTTTTGCCTCTAAGAACATTTAAAATATTTGAAATGTGTTAGTAGACATCCAAATGGATCATCAATTATATGCAATTTGACTCAATTTCTTATAAAATCAGTATATTAAAATCCTAAAATATTTCACTTTAAATCTCATATTTTCTCGTCTTATTTTCTCTCCTCATTTGTATTAACTCACGAACAAGTTTAGATTCGTAGTTCTTAAAGATATGATGAAAAATGAGCATATGAGGGTTAAGCTAAATATGAAAGTTTTGGTGTGAGATATGTAAATA
>NW_018194615.1:0-397 GCF_001263595.1 Phalaenopsis equestris
CACCGGCCCCCACTTCCCCCCACTTGGATTTTGCTTTCCTTATCTACGCGCGCTACAAAACGCAGCCAGCTTCAAAACGCTAGCTAGCTACTAGACTCTAGTTGCCTTATTGAAACTAGGGTTGCCATAGCGCGTCGGAGAGCAAGCGTAGGCAATAGTCGACCCTGCTTGCTTTTTTCTGTTCGACGCTCCGCTCGCAGCCTCCCCACCCTTGCTTAGCGTTCCACTTGTGATCCTGGAGGATTTTGAGAAATGCGCCCGACCGAAAGAAGAGACTAGCGCCTTTCTTCTCTTCTTTCATGTGAACGGCCCGGCTTGTCAAGAATGATTTTTCGTGCTATACACCACGTTGAGAAAGACCAACCAACAACACAAAGAAAGACCGTACCATTTTTGT
>NW_018194616.1:0-397 GCF_001263595.1 Phalaenopsis equestris
GCCGCAGCACTTATAAGCTGCCCCAAACGGGCCCTTAATTTATGGCTTACCGCAATAGCTATTTTCTACAGCACTTCTTGCTAAGTGAAGTATAAGGGCACACTGGCTTTTATGTACATACGTACCACACAATTTTTATGTATTTACACATCTAGCATTTAAATTTTGATATTTAAATTTATAACAGTTTAGTTTTCCAAATCTATAAAATTAGTGCTAATAATAAAATATTGCACTCGTCAAAATGTTATGGTTAAATTTGCCGATGCCCATCCGAAGCCCTGCACAAAAGAGTTTGAGGCTATTTTTAAAAAAAAAAATTGTTTTGTGCCTTTTTTCTGAAAAGTTTCTGGCTCTGCTGCTAATTACAGAATTAAATTTAAAAATTTAGGTTTGT
>NW_018194617.1:0-397 GCF_001263595.1 Phalaenopsis equestris
TTTTTTTTTTATTATAACAGGATTTATTGGATTTGATAAATCCTACTCAACATAAATCTCTCGTAAGGTTCCGGATCTTTTAAACGAGGCTTTCGCATGACTAGAGCAATGGATGCTTGATTCAAAACGTTCGGAATAATGCCCTTTCAGCAAACGAATTTTAGTGAACGCTCGAGAGACACTATTCCGCTTTGTTTGAACGAAAGACGCGCGACGCATTCAGGTGAAGTGATGAAAGTTAAATGTGAACCTAAATGCATGCATGGGCATACTCGGCTTGAGGGCTCGAATTTGAGCTTGATTAATTTTATCGAGTTTAAGCTAGAGCTCGTGCATAAATTTATAAATTCGAGCAAACTTAGGAGCCGGCTTGTTTATTATAAAAGAGATAAAAAAA
>NW_018194618.1:0-397 GCF_001263595.1 Phalaenopsis equestris
CTCGATTGGGTGCTTGTGGAAGCTTCAGTGGAGTCCCATGAATCTCTTGGATGTGTTGGTTTCCTCTAGTGTAAGATCCAAGTAAAAGTTCAATGAAATGGGGGTGCAACCTTAGTTAAAAGCTAGGTTAGGGTGCTCAACAAAGAGGGATTTTGTTGGGGAACTTCCTCTTTTGCTCTAGGGAAGCTCAAAATCAGTTCAATTTTGAATTTGAGGGATTTTGGAGGATGATCGAATTTTTTCCTGGTTTTGAGCTCAATTTTTGAGCTCAAGCAGTGGTGAAGATGACTGGGAGATGGTTGGAATGGAATTTAGAGGTCTTAAAGGAGCTCTGGAAACAAATTGATAGTTTCCCCAGGGAATTGGATTGGCTTACTTTTTGGTCGTGGGAGGTACG
>NW_018194619.1:0-397 GCF_001263595.1 Phalaenopsis equestris
GGTTTTTTCTGTATGACCTTTATGTTGCTTTGCTTATCGACATATACAAATTTGGTAATAAAAGCTTAGAGGCAACCAAGATCTCATTTTTTAGCTGTTATCTAATTTTTTATACCAGTTAGTGTATATTTGATGTAAAATTATAAGAAAAATTTTTTTTTTTTGAACCGTTGAAATTTCTTTCTGTTATTTTATTTGAATTATTTCTGAAGTCGTGAATTTGCAACTAACAAATATGAAGAATGACATTACAATCTTTTTTTTCTCACAAATAACTGTATCATAACATATCATCCAAACGTGTGTGCTGTTTAATCAGCAACTGCTTTTTAATTGCAATTTATCCTTTAAGCAATTTTAGAGGCTTCACAACTGCTTATTTAAAAAGATGCGAACA
>NW_018194620.1:0-397 GCF_001263595.1 Phalaenopsis equestris
AAAAAAATTCTTTAAAGAGTCTCAAATTGAGAAACTTTAAAATACACATAATTCAACCTCAAAGCCACTTTCAAGTATGTTCTATGAGTCATAAGCTAGAATCATTTAAGAGATCCATATTATATAATTATTATATATTTATAGATCTAAACATTCTGATTAACTTTTAAAAATGAAATACACCTTTTAATGTATACATTTTTAATGCCAAAGTATTATAAATGTAAAATATCAAACTTAAAGCGCTAGATATATGAATACATCAGAATTGTATGGAATGCATTCAACTTTTCCTTTTTTTCGTTCTTGTGCAGGCTGCAAAGATTCCTGAGGAGAACATTGATAGAATGGTTAAGGAACTGAAGGATAGAGAGGCGAAGCGCAACTCCTTCAGCAG
>NW_018194621.1:0-397 GCF_001263595.1 Phalaenopsis equestris
ATGTAAGAAAATGTGGATTTCACTGTTGAGAAATGTGATTAGTGCTAGTTTGGGTGATGTGTGTAAAAGTAAAAATTTTGATATGAGATACTTAAATACATTAGAAATGAGTGCAATTTATGCAAATTACCCCTTTTTTTCTTATTTTTGACTTGCTCAATTTTGATTTATCTATGATTGGCAATCATATTTTTATATGGTTATTAACTTAGTATGTTCTTATAGATTTGGTGATAAAACATTTATTTTTATAAATTTAATTTTTTATTAGTTTTTCTGTATGGAGCATAAGCTATTACATTGAAAAGGTGTTTGCATTGATCTTAAAGAGATATAGTTGTCCAAAACAAAAGAATCCACTGCAAAGAAATCGTGAGCCCTACTTGATTGGATTAGC
>NW_018194622.1:0-397 GCF_001263595.1 Phalaenopsis equestris
GATACTTTGACTGCTAGAGGTTTCTCTGGGGATTTTACCAACCTTATTAGTAGATGGCTAAAATGCAATAATCATTCTATTCTAATTAATGGGTTGAGCCATGGCTTCTTCACTGCTTCAAGGGGAATTAAACAAGGAGACCCTTTATCTCCTTCAATTTTTATTTTGGCAATGGATTATCTTTCAAAGCTCCTGAATCAAATGTTTCTTTCCTCTAATTATTTAAATTATCAGCACAGATCTAATATTGTTGTGAGTCACTTGTCATATGCAGATGATGTTATAATTTTCTCAAAGGCCATTAAGATTGCTATTAAGACCTTGTATAAAGGATTCAAACATTTCCAACCGACTTCAGGAATGCGCCTAAACAAATAGAAATATCAAAATTTTTCCA
>NW_018194623.1:0-397 GCF_001263595.1 Phalaenopsis equestris
CAATAATTTTGAGATATTATTTAAAATTTATTAATATTTGATTTTCAAAATATTAAAATTAAAATATAAAAATCACATTGTAATCATTTTTAAAATAAATTTATATGTTGTGATGACCTAAAATCTATTGCAAAGTCCCTTCATGGGGTTCCCATTGGCTCATATTTATCACGCTGACATGAGATCTCGTGATATGGTTGGCTGCTCTTACTCCCAATCCTCAATCTAACACTCGTTGTTGAGCAACTTTTTGTCCACACTGTAATCTTCTTCTTCCTCATAACTGCATTTTTTACACTCCTTGACGAAACATTTCTTCTCAAAGGGAAAATCCCCATGCAAAGCCCTTGTATGAATTGTTTTCATCTTATTGTCTTCTCCTTCACACCTTTTTTTT
>NW_018194624.1:0-397 GCF_001263595.1 Phalaenopsis equestris
ATAATTCAAGTATTTATGTATCTAGCACCTATACTTCAATTTTTACATGCATACGACCATACCTATATATGAAAAGATGTATTTCACTTTTAAAAAGTTAATAATGACAGTAATTTTGATGTGATGTTAAAAGTTTTCACATTGATAAGGATAAATATAAGAGTTTAGATTTTAGATGTGTAAATACATAAAGAATACATATGCCCCAAAAAAACTATCAATTCAAAACTATCGCAACAGCAACAATTGTAAAACCAAAGGGAGAAATAGCATAAAGAAATATAGCGCCGGAATAGTATTAAACATTGAAATACAACAACAAGAAGTTTTATCCCACTAAGTGGGGTCAACTACATGAAACCTTTCTCCATTGCGACCTATTGAGTGTCATATTTTC
>NW_018194625.1:0-397 GCF_001263595.1 Phalaenopsis equestris
TGGTAAACCAAGAATGGTAATTCCAATGATCAACAAAATGAAATAAAAAATTAAGTGCTTCATTTCTGCCTGTGCTTTAGCTGAAAACAATTAAGCAAACAAATCCCTGGAAAAAAAACTACCAATGTTGGGAAGTTCGATAACACGACCAAAAAATTGTTTCGGTATAAACCTTTCCCTTTACCCCAAGTATCTTTCAAACCTTTACATCATTATTCTTCATTTTTAGATAACACTTAGGATGTTGTGACATTTTTTGTGTTAGTATCAGACTGGTGGAAATCTCAGCTTACTGATGATACATTTTTCGTAGAATTCTTCTAGTCAAGTCATTTCTTTAAACTCTTTGGATTTATTTTAAAATTCTCTTTTGTGCTGCTAGCTTTTGAAATCTTCT
>NW_018194626.1:0-397 GCF_001263595.1 Phalaenopsis equestris
AACCAAGTGTGTGATTATTATTATTTTTTTTGGAAGATTGAGTGAAGTTGTTATAAACACATGCACACCGCATGACTAAGGTAACTTTCATGTGCATGACTAGTTGAGTAATGGTGTAGTCTTAATGCAATAGTTTAATTTTAATTTTCTTATAACCAAATTTAAAAAAAAATCAAAAAATCAAACTTAAATAAAGGATTCATGAAATTCAATTGACAATTTACACATGTTATGATATTAGGTAGCCTTTGAAAGCATATGCGAAAGCTATTGAAAGTCGAGAGAAAGAGCGAAAGCTAGCTTGAAACGGCCCTCGGAGTGAGGCTGACTGAATCCATTCATCTAATCGGGAATGAAACGAAGCTTTCATCAAGTGGGTAAGCTAAGAAGTAGTATG
>NW_018194627.1:0-397 GCF_001263595.1 Phalaenopsis equestris
TAGAATTTCTATCCTGCATCATCATACCTTTATTTTATATTATGAGTTATTTGATGTGTAGTATTGAAATATTTTATATTTATAAAATTATCAATCTCCTTGTTTATAACATTGTCATAATCTTATCCATTCGTAGTTCTATTAAAGAAGTAACGAGTTCAAAGCTAACAAATAGCCGTTAAGTTTGACTTCCTATTTACTTTGAGAGGTGTCCTTGATGTGTTTTAAAGTTGTTCGACAGGATTTATACTTAATATTTGGATGGTAGTAATGGTTCTATGAATATTTAGACGGTTATGATTTTATCACTAAATTTAAGTTTGGAATATTATTATTATCTTAAGAAAAATTTGAAGAGATCATTCTAAAACAACTGTCTACATTCATTAAATTTACT
>NW_018194628.1:0-398 GCF_001263595.1 Phalaenopsis equestris
TTTTTTACAATCATCATAGTAGAGATTTGCTCTGTTAGTTTAGCAATCTCCTCTTAACCAAAAAAATCCATTCAAACACTACTTCTAGTTCATCCTAAGAGTCTTTCAGGTCAACCTCTACCTTGATCGCCTTCATAGTAGGAATCTCCATTCGCTTATGATATTCTCTAGCTTTCTCTTCAAACTTGGCAACTCTCTATCTCATAGATAGGTAGAGGGAGGTTAAATGGCTCAAGGCGTAACCTAAGAGCGGGTAATGATTTAGCAATTGTATAGTTTAACCAGGAGGAGTTTATTAAGATGCTTATTGATGCACAAAAATAATATACTGTTTAAGTACCCTTTTTATGTCTATTTTTGGTTATATTGTACTTTAAAGAAATGTATTTTTTTGTTTT
>NW_018194629.1:0-398 GCF_001263595.1 Phalaenopsis equestris
AATTGAAACATGAAAATTGAGCATAATCTAAAACATTGATCTAACTTGTATGATCAAATTAATAACATAATAATTCCAAGAATGAACTTGGAATGATCCAAGAGATTTCAAGGTCATTCAAACTTACTGTCTAGACCCCCTAGAAAAATTTTGGATATTCTAGAGGGCACTTGGATGGACCATAATTTCTTGAATGAAACCATCCACAAAACACAACAATCATCAAAGTCAAACCAAACAAACATGAAATTTCTAAAGACACAACAAGATGTGATTCGAGACCCTTTTAACTTAAATCATTAATGAAAACTCCTTGAGTACTTATCCTACTGTAAAACCCAATGCTCAGGGGTATGAGTCTTCAATATGGTATTCAAACCCTTGTGGGCACTTGGGAA
>NW_018194630.1:0-398 GCF_001263595.1 Phalaenopsis equestris
TCATGCATTGCATGTTAGCCACCCTCCTACACTTGAAACCCCTTTTAAAACACTTGGTTTCTTGAATGCTTCTCAACGCAAAAACTAGTAAAGCTAGTGAAATGACCATAACTTGAACTTTCAGGGGGGATCTCCTTTTAGACATCTTATACATTATTAACTCCAAACAAAACCTCTGATCATACTGGCTTTACTCACTAGTTCCTCAGTGTTGTTGTAAATTACAAATTCTTTTTGCTCTCTCCATCTCTCTTATTCTCTACGTCATAGTTCATATAATTATAACAAACTAACTAAGAATATTATGTTGACATAGATTGTAAATTCAAAACACATCTTTTGTTGAATCACGTTTGTGGCTGATTATTTGTTTATTTCTCTCGGCTTTCATTTGTTTG
>NW_018194631.1:0-398 GCF_001263595.1 Phalaenopsis equestris
GGAAGCCTCAATCAGATGCTTGGAGAAGCTTCAGTAGAGTTTGGAAAACCTCCTAGAAGTGTTGGTTTTTTTCAGATGAATGCTCTGAGCAAGACTTTCTCTAATAGGTGGGGATGCATTGGCCTAGGACTATGTTAGAGTGCTCTGGATATGGGGGTTTTTATGAGGAAATTCCTCTCATGCTTTGGGGAAGCTTGGGAGTAGTTTAATTTGAACTTTGAGGAGTTTTTGTAGAATGAAAAAAAAGGCCTTGGATTTCAATTTTAAAATTAGGCTTCTTTAGTGGTATGGAGAGGCTGTAATGGTGGGGGTGAGCTTGCCTTGAGTACTAGAAGGGTTTAGAGTTAATTAGGCAGAGTTTCCCCTAAGTTAAAGCACACTTTTTGTTTGATCGTGGA
>NW_018194632.1:0-398 GCF_001263595.1 Phalaenopsis equestris
TTGTGAGAAAATAAATTTCTTAAAGCTGTGGGTATTATAAACATTTTTTTTGAAAAAATTTGAACAACAGTTTTCTTGCAACTGTCATGTTTTAATAGATCTGGCTGTAAAAAGTGGATTCTTACCTTAGATAATTTTAATAATAAGCAAGAAAACAATAGCTAAATGGAGGTGTGGTTGCTATTTGAAAAACAAATCAATAAGAAAATTGCCCCAAAGTGATCCTTGTCTAAAAGGACTTTCCAGTTTAAGTAACTTTCCAGTTTAAGAAAAAGGGGCATGGAGGCCACTTAAATTTCATGCTCTCTTTTACATAACCCCATTTGGTTTGTACATTTTATAAGAGTTCATATTAAAAATAAATTTCATGCAAGGTGAAAATGATTGCATATTTTCAA
>NW_018194633.1:0-398 GCF_001263595.1 Phalaenopsis equestris
TATGTTAATGCCCCTACTTGATATAGTTTTAAAAATTATATTTTATCTTTAAGACTAATAGATCGAATTCAACGAAACATACACAAGTAAAGGCTGAAATTATAAAAAATGAAGGATCTAGCACTAAATATTTAAGATCATATAAAAAATAACACCATTATTAGCATGTTATAAATGCAAATATGAAAGTTTAGGGCTAGATATGCAAATACATAAAAAAATGTGTGGTATGCTAGTAGATTTTCCTAAAAAATAATGAATGGGCGAAATTGTAGAGTTGTGAGGTTGAAACCAATCATACATGTCAATGAGCAAATAACAAATTGAAATCACAATAGTACTACAATCATTTCGTTAACACAATCTCCAAAATACATTTTGTAAACACAAGCAATCAA
>NW_018194634.1:0-398 GCF_001263595.1 Phalaenopsis equestris
TTTTTTTTTTTTTTTTTTTTTTTTTTTGTATTGTACGCTACAACACCTGGATGCAGCGCCCCGATTCTTTGAACCCGAGTGCTCGACACCCTAACGCCCATAGATCAACTCCCCAGCGCCAGGAAGGGACACAACAATGCCCAATTACAGCACCTCTACGCTAGTAACCGCATCCTGGTTGTTCGAGGGATAAAAATTAAAATTATGTTTTTTTTTAAGGATCTGTGTGTGTTGAAGTTGGATTTCAATTTATGTTGTGCTACGGAGAGGAGAGAAGCTGAGCGTCCTGAAGTGTTCCAAAGTTTGAAGAGGCTTAAGTGTTGTGTAATATGTATAATTCTCCTCATTTTTCATTGTAAATTTCTTGGAGAGATGTGGCTATATGATTTTTTTTTTTT
>NW_018194635.1:0-398 GCF_001263595.1 Phalaenopsis equestris
ATATATCATAAACGTGCCGCAAGCTTTGGCCTGTTGGTGTTGGGGTCACTGTAAGTGCCCTTAGATCAATGGTTCAATACCACCGTGATGCGGGGGCTCTGGAATAATAGACACATGGCGCAGACATTCAATCATATATGCGAGTACAAAGGGGAAGCTATATTTGGGGCCCACCAGCCTCAAATAATGTTTCCTTTAATATATATATATATATATATCATAATTTTTTTCTTATTCTAGCATAAAGATAAGTTTTATGGGTTTCTTAGTTTTGGAGTCGATTTTCTCATTATTAATAATTACATCCTAATGTTTTTGAAGTTTAATAACAAGAATAAAAAATTTTTAATACAAAAAAGAAATGCTGAGGAATAGGACAGAGTAGTAAGCAATTCAAA
>NW_018194636.1:0-398 GCF_001263595.1 Phalaenopsis equestris
TATGTCAAACTTACAAAGAGACATCTCAAAATACAGGATTAACTTACCATTATCGGTCCTGAATTCTATATGGGAAGATGTAAGTATGGACCTTGTTTTGGGTTTATTGTGAAATAAACGAGATATGGATTCTATTATGGTAGTAGTGGACATATTCTCAAAAATGCACATTTCATTGCTTACAAGAAAACTTCTAACCTGCTTCACTTCGCTCAATTATTCTTCCATGAAATAGTGTCTTCTTGAGCTACCTCGCAACATTACTTCGAATAGAGACATAAAATTTATTAGTCTCTGGCATGAATTATGGAGAAGGTTACAAAACGAATTCCGATTAAGCTCCGCTTATCACCCACAAATGGATGGACAGACCGGGGTGGTAACCCGCACTGTAGGAA
>NW_018194637.1:0-398 GCF_001263595.1 Phalaenopsis equestris
TTTTGGGGACATTTGAGATGATTTTGAAGTTCTTGGGAAAGTTTGGGCCACCAACGGTTACTCCAGCACTTCAAAATTTAATTTAAAAATATTTCCTTAATGAGAAATTGTGATTTCAATTTTAAGAAATTCTCCTCCTTTTTCTGCGTTTATAGTAACTTTCGATTTATGTTTTGGAGTTTTCTACAAAAATTTATGCAATTTTGAAGTTAAGTTATACTTATTGGAATTAAAAAAAATAGAAAAAAATTTCTACAGTAAAATATAACTCCCGCGACGATACCCCTGACGGACGAATTGGAAGGACCTAGCTGTGCTTGGGATTGTTTTGTTCAGCTAGAAGAGTAGATCACATCCATACAGATGCTTGGGTGTTTTGTGTTCTATTTTTTGATCTG
>NW_018194638.1:0-398 GCF_001263595.1 Phalaenopsis equestris
TTATTAGAATTAAATGAAAATATGACACTCAATCAAACTCAATGAAGAAAACAAAATTCATGTAGCCGACCTAACTTAATGAGACAAGGACATATTGATTATTCATTTATCATACTCACCTCAAAATAAAATAAAATAAATAAATAAAAAATAAAAAAAATACAATATTTTTAAATATTAATCGGATTATTTGACCCAATTACTACTCCCACACAACATTCTAAGCCTTCCTTGTCCAATACCTTCTTCCCCAATCAAACTTTCCCTATAAAACCTATTGTAAGGAACAAACTCATAATTCCTTAAAACAAAAAATAATCGGGCGGTTGGGGAATTGGATGGTTGGCCGTTGGCCATTCCCCTTCCCACTTTATTGTACACTAACCGCATCCTTTGTT
>NW_018194639.1:0-398 GCF_001263595.1 Phalaenopsis equestris
AAAAAAAAAAAAAAAAAGCTATTAAGAAAGATCCAAACTTAGATATGCATAAATATGTTGTCCACGTTCAGTTCAACTAAAATAAGTAGATTAAATAATGTTACTTTTTTTAACTTTTTGTAAGAAAATTCAGGAACCTCGTTACAAAAAAGCCAAGCATTGTTATTGAAGTGCAATGTCAAATACAATAGAGAATATGACAAAAACGAAATCTCAACACAGAAAACAAACTCATTCAATTTTCTTTACCAAAACTCCCACAGCCAAATCAGGCTTCCATGATATTGCTTACATTAGTTTTGCAGTACAATTCAGCATTTGTTAACTGATTTACTTTGAAATAATCAGAATTTAGATTTAGGCTCTGTTTGACGCAGCTGTTGATTATTTATAATCTG
>NW_018194640.1:0-398 GCF_001263595.1 Phalaenopsis equestris
TGTCAAACCCTCATTTACCCAATAGACAATAAATTATCATCATCTAATTAGTATTTTTATTTGATAACCCATATTTTAACAACAAAATGACAAATGGATATTATAATTCCATCTTTTTACCTAAAGAAGAGTGAATGGCATTATCGATATTTTTATTTCTTACCGAATGGCAAAGTCGATGGGACCCAAATAGATATTTTGACTGCCCAAACGGGGGGAAGCAACTAGACACATACAACGGTGTGGGGCGAAACCAGTCCACGTCAACCAAAACCGCTGTACGCTGTTTGAAACCAAACATCAAATTATTTTCTGCGTCCGTCACCTCTGCTAGATTTGGGCCTTTTCCCACGCACGATAAGGGATGAGAATCGGCTTCGCCTGAATGAGAAAAGTTA
>NW_018194641.1:0-398 GCF_001263595.1 Phalaenopsis equestris
CTTAAAAATGGAGAGCAAGAACAAAGCCAAAAATACTGAACCAAAGATCTCAAAAAAAAAAAATAAAATAAAATAAAAAATAGAAAAATCTTATGAAATTACATTCCTTATAAACTTTAGAATATAAAGATATATTTTGATAATTAAATCTACATACCAAATCTCAGCACAAAAGTAAAGATCAAAGCGTAATAAATATTTTGATTAATAATGAAATCTCCAAAAATATAATCAAAATCCAATATTAACAGACTGATAAATAACAAATAATAATAGTTAATAAAAATAAAATTATTTTAAACCATAAGCGATAAATAAACACAGAGGAAACACGAAGCTAATAGTAACTAAAAAAGAAAGAACGAAAAAAGAAGAAGAAGATATTGAAGAACAAGAGA
>NW_018194642.1:0-398 GCF_001263595.1 Phalaenopsis equestris
GTCGGGAGAGGAAAGAGGAGTCGGGAGGGATATAGGGCGACCGGAAGAGGAGCTGAGTCACCAGCAAAGGAGGATAGTGTGGGAGTTTGAGGGATTTATAGCAAAACCAGGAGAGAGAAGAGGAACCACATGAAAAGGAGGAATTGGGGATTTTATGCAGTGATGTGGATGCTTTTCGACAGTTAAGCAATGGTACACAACAATTGATTTATTTCAGATTCTAACTGACGGTATTCAAAATAGGTAAGTTTAAATAAATTGTCAAATTGTTTTCTAGTAATAAATGACAGGTTTAGGAGTAGTACTAGTGTCAAATTAACATATTAATTATTCGTCGCTAAGCTGTAGAAAATTTAAAAGATATTTGTGACACATACAAAGTCATCAATTATAAGAGC
>NW_018194643.1:0-398 GCF_001263595.1 Phalaenopsis equestris
GGTCTGCCTGACAGCCTTCTTCTGCGAAGCCTGGTTCACCTTCGTCTGGCTTCTCTACCTCAACGCCAAATGGAATCCGGTGATCTACAAAACATATCCCCATCGCCTACTCAGTCAGTAAGTAATCTATTTATATTTCAGATATATAAATTGTAATCATTAGGGAGCATTTACATGCATAATATTTGATATTTACACTTGATTTATGGATGAAAAGATGTATTTCTTTTTTGGTATCATCATGTATTAAAGAATTGAGAGCTATGCAATGTTTAGATATTAGATATGTGAATAGGTAAGAATTATGAGGGATATATGTGAATGCCTTTTATGTTTATTAACCGTTCCATTTGCCCCCTCAAATTTTCTTATTACCAAAATTCATATCATTATAACTT
>NW_018194644.1:0-398 GCF_001263595.1 Phalaenopsis equestris
GAATTCTTGGGTTTGGTGAAAACCAGAGCTGACAGGAGAAATTGAATTTCTAGATTATGTTAAAAGAGAAACTTTGAGAGAGAAGTGAGAGAAAACAAAGAAGAAGAAAATAGAAAAAATATAAGAGAATGAAGGAATGCTTCAAAACTTCATTCAAAAGATGATTCAATTGCAAAAATTAAAATTTAAATCTATAGTAATTGGGTTACCTGATAAATCCATACGATTTTTCTATTTTAACACAGACAAGAAAAAAAAATCTTTTTATCTTATTTAAGAAATGATAACCCACAAATAAAATACAATAAAAACAAATAAAATTCTATACATAAATAAAAAAAATAATTGATAATCCTTAAATTGCTAGAATAACAAAAAAAACATTCCTGATGTATGTT
>NW_018194645.1:0-398 GCF_001263595.1 Phalaenopsis equestris
ATTTAAGATAGAACTTAATATGTTGAGGACACTTCACAAAAATTTTTCATTTACCGCTAACTATATGAAATCTATTGGCGAAAAGTGACTAAGAATTAGAAGATTCTATAAAACATCAACATCAGATCTTCTTACAAATTAAACTAAAGGAGGGCGTGACAATGCCATATAAGGGGCACCTCGGACCCCAAAGTAGGCATTTTCCAGCCAAAATTTTGAGAGCATAACATTGCGGTACCATAAGCCAACGCTATAGTACTTATAGAAGCAGTGTTGTTGTGCTTGAACGCACCAGTGCTGCACCCAAAGTCAAAGTCCCATCGCTAAATTAGCACCCCAAACCGACATGGAGAAGTTTGGCATCCAATTTACAAACGGTTCGACCGATTTTCTTCATA
>NW_018194646.1:0-398 GCF_001263595.1 Phalaenopsis equestris
GATGTCGTCGTCAGCAATAGAGGAGCGACGAGGGAGTCGGGGTCGAACAACGAGAGATTAGGGCAAAGCAGCGGGGTCGAACAGAAGGGGTTGAATGCTGGGATCGAACGACAAAGGGGTAAGATTTGTAAAAAGCAAACCCTCGAAAACGAGTCGCGGGGTTCAATATGGGCCGACATTTAACCAAAACAGTGGGACGACGTTGGCCAGACGCCGTCCTAAACACCAAAATTTGCGGCCGCTTTACGCACTGCGCTTCGGACGCCGAACCAAACAAATCCTAAATCGTCCTTCTTGGTCTCTAATAGTGTTCAGCCCTCTCGGGCAAGTCAACCCACTTATGATTACTGTCACAAATGACAAACTCAACCACACTCGTGACAAATGTTGGAAGCTCC
>NW_018194647.1:0-398 GCF_001263595.1 Phalaenopsis equestris
TTTTTATTTTATAATCTAGTTGTGCTTTCAAAAAATATATTCAATTAGTATTTAATTATTATTATTTTCAAAATAAATTATGTTATTTTCAATAACCCTTAAAAATATTTTTTGAGTATTTTAAAAGCTTTTAAAAATAATTATGGTCGCTTCATCGACTGCTGCAACTACCTAGTCACCGATCGCGACCGCCATCAAACAAATAAACAAAATTAATATTTTTAAGGCTCTAATTCTATTTTCTTTCATTTTAAAATTTAAATAAAATAAAATAAATATAAAAAATCCCAAATGTCCCATTAATAATTGAATTGAAAAGAGAATAAACTTATTATATTAATAATTGAATATAAAAGAGAATAAACTTATTATAATATTGAATGAAATTGAATGATTCT
>NW_018194648.1:0-398 GCF_001263595.1 Phalaenopsis equestris
CGACGATCAACCCCATAGTCTGACCAACGGGCGAACTCCTTTTTCCAGAAATGTGTGAAATTTGATCCTACGCAGAGATCGAACCCCCGACATGAGGAAATTAAACCAAAGAACGTAACTAATGAGTCAGTCTAAGGCGCACGCGCGCACACGCACAGATATATATATATATATATAAAAAGTGTCAGCTATGTAAATCCGTAGGAATTAAATGGTATGAAAATCTTTGTAAATTTAAATGATCATTGAGAATAAAGGCTGACCTGTATTAAGTGATGGCGATGCTTCATTTCAAAATTTGTATATTTTGAACATTTTGAGTTTAATTTTAATATATATCTTAAGGAGTGTCCCAATTATTTATTTATTTATTCGTGACTATTATAATGAGGGAGTTA
>NW_018194649.1:0-398 GCF_001263595.1 Phalaenopsis equestris
CCCTCGGCCTTAAACAAGAGCAACCCCATCTCTTAAACTCAGTTCCTCCCCCTCCATGCCATGCAGGCCGCTTCTTTGCCCCTCCTTCCATTGACCCTTGCTCGAGATCCCCACTTGCTCACAGTCACCCTTCCACTCATCTCTTCACATCCCGTATAATCAACCTGTGATAGTATGCCTAGCTCCCACTCCTACATTCAATTATGCTCACAACCTCCATCAAATTAGCCTTTCCTCTTCGTATGCATATCCCATGGCCACCCAACAACATTGCCTACAATGCCCCCCCAATCAACCACCCCTTATCTATCTCCCTTTCCCCCCCTCGCTTTCTCGTTGTCACATTCATCCTCTCAACCAACTGAGATGCCGTCTCTCTCAACTCTGACAATAACCTG
>NW_018194650.1:0-398 GCF_001263595.1 Phalaenopsis equestris
CCGACAGCTTCTTACTGGCAACTCCTCAACCAAAAACATAGAGCCGACAATGTTGAAACAAAAAACCAAGCAAGAGTACCGGGTGAACCAGCAGGGAGGCTGAGAGACCCAGCCAAGATGTCAAGCAAACAAGGAGTTCGAGCAGACGGTGTGCAAGGAGGCAAGACCTCCCCCGTCATCAGAGATTTCGTCCAACTTAAATCCTTCCCAAAGAGAGGCTTATATAGCCAAAAAAGTTGAAGAATGATTCCCTATACATTCCTGTGGCAAACCAAGCACAAGGAGCCATCATCAAAATTGCAGTAAGGGGCAATAGGGGATGGGAAAACTACTTTGCGTGCAATCAGGAGAGTGCGCGACTCGAGGAGGGCGAAGGAACAAGTGCAACTCAAGGAGGG
>NW_018194651.1:0-398 GCF_001263595.1 Phalaenopsis equestris
TATAACTCAAAAAATGTATTTTTAGACATGAATTGCTTTAGTATTCAACTCAAAGCATAAAAAAGTTTACTACATATAAGAAAATTGGAGGCATTATAGTGAGAGATTGCCTTAATTTTGTAAGAAAATTCATCACACATATATAAAGAAAATGTTTCGTAAGAAACAAAAAAAAATTACGTGAAAAATCTGATAAGAGAAAAATTCGCAAAATTTGGCCTCGTTAAAATTATTTAACATGCGTATAATAAGTTTCAAATGATGTCAATCCTCATAATTGGGAGTGTGTTGGTATAAGATAATGGATGTGAACCATGTAGAATGGATTACATGATAGAAGTTATAGAATCCTACAAGTATTAAAATTATCTTCAAGAGTCATATTATAAATTTTGATG
>NW_018194652.1:0-398 GCF_001263595.1 Phalaenopsis equestris
TGAATGAAAATAAGGAAAAGTTGAGAAACCAAGCAAGAGAAGCAAAATAAGCATCTCTAACCACTCACCCTTATATATAATGCATCAAGGGAAGCAAAACAACTGTTAAAAATGTAACTTGATTTTGAAAAGTACATTAGATCAACACAATATTATAGAGAAATAGTTCTAAAAATTATATTTCATTTAAAAAAAATAATAACTCATAATTTTATTACAGAAAATATTGTAGAAGTGGTTTCCTTGTTACTTGGGTCGGGATAAGTCCTCACCAAAGTAACTTCTTGTACATAACCTCACCACCAAACTTAAACATATCAACACAATCACCTTTTGTTTAGATTCATAGCATCAAACAAGTTTTACAAACATTTTTCAGCTCCCACCAAAGCACCGCC
>NW_018194653.1:0-398 GCF_001263595.1 Phalaenopsis equestris
CAATTGTCTACCTATACAATGAAAAATGATGTCAAATAGATGAAGTTTCTTGTGAAGACTCTACTTTTGTTTAATTTTGTAATTATAAAATTGTTTTTATTGTTATTTTCGTTGCAGCTAATTTGATGATGTTTTTGTATTTTGGAGAACAAACTATAAACCGTTAAATTTTTATTTTGTAAACAAACTTCTCTTTTTTACTGATATTATATAAATTATGAATTTTAGACTTTAATTATGTAACCCAACAACTCGGACCAGTTGATCTATTACATTCTCTTTTCAATATAAATTTTAGCATAATTTGATGATTTCTTATAATTCAACTAATGTTCACCTTATTTCACCTTATGTTGTTCTAAATGAAAATAACTTGATAAATTATCATTGAATTTATT
>NW_018194654.1:0-398 GCF_001263595.1 Phalaenopsis equestris
CGCGTTTGGGTGAAGAATTCCTCATGTGCTCTCTGCTCCCACTCGCCCTAGCCCTCCCGATCTCGTTCAGCTGAGGAATGGTGTAAATAAAATTATATGCGTCGAATAGGGCTTCAAAATCTTTGAATTCCTCTCCTCCCTCTCGGTTTTTTATAGCACGCTCTTCTTCCATGTCCCGGCTTTCCCTCACTCGGCTACAGCGGCTCGACAGCGGAGGATCCTGCAATCTTTTTTACTGTATCAAGGGGCGAGCAACACCAGTGAAGATGCAGAGCACCGCGCATCTTCCCCTCTCCCTGTTCGTTTCACGCAGGAAGGAGTTGCAATGAGCGAGCAGCAGGTCGAGCGACGCATTGGGAGACCGAAACTTGTTGTAAGGAGCTTCGGGAATGAAATTA
>NW_018194655.1:0-398 GCF_001263595.1 Phalaenopsis equestris
TTAGGTGTTAGATATGTAAATACATTAAAATTTAATTATATTATACTAATTTCAACGCTCATCCTAAGCTGACTCCCCGATCATGCCATATAATTTGATCTAATTACTCAAAATTTAAAAAATCACAAAATGCGTTAATTTAATAATTTCGAGTCAAATAGTTATGCATTTGGTCAATCATATTACTTAGATAAAATTCTTTTTATTTTGTATTTTTTTCTCCTGAGCAAGGGCCACGTTCCTGGGACTAGGTCAATTAATTCGGCAATATAAAAAATAAAAAATAATTAAAAAAAACCCTCGACTTTTTCATACATCCAAAATCGGCTTGTCAAGATTTGGAAAGATTATTGCATCAGACACCACATGCAGAGATGTCCGATCTACACCGTAGATCA
>NW_018194656.1:0-398 GCF_001263595.1 Phalaenopsis equestris
AACGAAATGGGTCCCCAGTCAGGATGTGATTGAAACAGTTAATAAAAGAAGTTGAGTAATCAAGAGAATTAATGCGAATGTCAGGAGACCGTCACGGGGCTCTGTCAAGTCGTTCGTTCAGTTAGCGGGCCAACTAAAATGGGGCCTGAGCAAAAGATTCCCGAAGGGTGGGCCGAACGAAAGATGCCTTATCAATTGGCAGACGAGGCGAACGAACCAGAATTTGAAAAGAAGCCATGTGAACACCACACTGAGGAACCTTCATATCATCTTCAAGTGGTTCGGCCCATCATCGCCGAACGAACAAGTACAGGCCGACGAATAATAATCATGTTGTCATCAGTAAATAATTATTTATTAACCTAATTAAATGTACCTTGTAATTCACATAGGGAAAG
>NW_018194657.1:0-398 GCF_001263595.1 Phalaenopsis equestris
CTTTGCCTCCACGCACACCCATTTATTGGGTTGCTATCTCCAAGGGAGGCCCAGTTATTTGGGTCACCGCCTCCACAACACACCCACCTTTCTGAGTCGCTGCCTCCACGACACACTCACCCTCAGGTCTTCCATCACATGACTGTTAGCATTTGATTTTGCATGCATGCATGGATAACGAGCTAGACTTAATAGACAAGTGACCCCGTATTGGTAGCGATGTCTCAATGAACATTTCTTGTTGAGTTGATCCCAACAAGTAATGTGTGTTAAAGCATCAGGATTGACACGAGTATGATTGTGTTGAGGATTCAATGTATCAAATTGATGTCACATTGCATGTTATGGGGCCATGTTTATGGACCTTATTTTAAAACTATATATATTTATGTATATAT
>NW_018194658.1:0-398 GCF_001263595.1 Phalaenopsis equestris
GTATGACCCAATACAGATAATTCTTGGATTATCTTCAGGGTTTTAAATGTGAATTACAGGTTTTGATGTAGCCATGGATTTTTTTTTCTTGCCATAAGTTTAACCCATAAATTTTTATTTAAACCCTATGTTTAATGAACTTGAATTTCATTCTTTTTAATTAAATAAATGATTAATTAAATAAAAGAATAAAATATTTTTGTGGAAAGTCAAAATTTTAATCTAAATGGTGAAAAGACCGAGTTTTTGGTTTTTTCTGTATTTATTGAATTTCTTACTTATAGGAAATTACATATGGCACTGGATCTGATTAAAGGGAGATTTACACGTTGTGGACCATAAGGCCTGTCGTTTAAATGTTCCAGATGAATGATTTTGCGGTCTGAATCCATCCCTAC
>NW_018194659.1:0-398 GCF_001263595.1 Phalaenopsis equestris
TCTGGATGTTGAATTAAGTTCATTGTCCAGATGTGAAATTATGTACGGACGCCAATTTCATTTCGACACATGTATGGGCCCTTTAGACCTAAGAAAAGTGATTAACTTGAGCCTGAAATGCAATACAAGGCCCAAAATAAATATTACGGCTAGGGTTCATCATTTACTATTTTTTGAAGGAGGAGAGCAAGCAGATTGAAAACCAGTATAGTGTTGACAATATTATAGATTTGAACACATCGGATATTTTCTAACGTAATGCATAAATAAAATTTTTAAGAAATTATTTTATAGCAATAAATTGGTATTGTCCTTAGCGGGGAAAAATATTTCATCAGGACTCCTGACGTGGAGCTACGTTTGGATTGGAATATTCGGTTGTGTTATGAGAATATTTC
>NW_018194660.1:0-398 GCF_001263595.1 Phalaenopsis equestris
ACAAGCTGATTTCAAAGAAAAAAAAATTAAATTAAGTCAAACATTAACGAATATTAAGCTCCCTTAAACTCGGCTCATTTCCATCCACTAATACACATGAAACTTCAAATATAAACCTTACATTAAGAATTTCACTATCACTTTTATTTTAAAAAGTAAAATATACCACAAAAAAGTTATATTCATAAATAAAAGTTTAGGTATTAGTATTAAACGTGTAAATACATTAAAATAATGAGACAAATACATGTGAACTTTGAAATAAATAAATAAATAAATAAATAAAATGTTTTCTCAAGAGCCCCAATCTCATAATCTTATTTTAATAAATCTAAACCCTAAACAAGCAAATATAACCCGGAATTTCCATAAATTAATCATCAACTTAAGTTTTTTTT
>NW_018194661.1:0-398 GCF_001263595.1 Phalaenopsis equestris
TTTTTTTAATTATTTATCCATTTTAGATGCTCATTTTAGTTTATCATTCTTGGTCTTGAAAATCCTAGATACTACGAAGAACAAGTGATAGCGGGTTTAACCGGCAACAATGGGAAAAAAACAAATATTATTACAAAAATCAAATAGGAACTTACAACCACAAAACACAGAAATCCGAATTGCAACATACACATCACTAACTCCCGGTAGGGTTTGATCAAATGGGTGGTGGAGTTGTTTAGTGACGGTCTGGATGGTGTTTGGGTGTTGGAAGGCGCAGTGGGCAAGTAGGAACAACAATTTTGAATTAGTCCCGTTCGTTTATAGGATAGACGAAGCGAAGAACCGTTGAAGGAGAAATGATGAGTAGTAGAAAACGAACAGAAGGGAGAGGAAAG
>NW_018194662.1:0-398 GCF_001263595.1 Phalaenopsis equestris
TCTTTTGGAATGCTCTCTTTCACTTAAATGGCTGATATCACTTTGAATTCTTGTTTATTAGCCCTTGTTATTTGTACTAAGCAAGCTTGATTCCCTTCCATGATACACATGCTATTGGCGAAGGGAGTTGAGAATGCTCTTGCTTGATCAAAGAATTTCATCCCTATTACAACTTTAAAATCATTCATCATAATGATAAAGAAGTCTAAGGTAACTGACCACGCTCTAATACTGGCCTTTACTCCCCCTGCTATTCCATGGATTGGTCTTACTGTTGAATTGGCCACCTTGATGGAGCCTCCTCCTTCAGTCATCTGCAAAATTGATAATATTGCTTCCTCAACGAAGATGAAGTTATGGAAAGCTCCACCCATGACCACCATTGTTCAAGTGGCCTT
>NW_018194663.1:0-398 GCF_001263595.1 Phalaenopsis equestris
AAAATTAAATGCACCTTTTCATACAAAGGTAAGGTGGTATGTATGTAAAAATTAGAAAGATGTTTGATATGTAAATTTGTAAGAGTTGAGTGGTACGTATGTAAATCTTCCAAAAAGATAACGGGTTAAGCTAGTTGAATATATTGCATCTCCTAGTTCCAAATAGCCTGGTTAAGCTAGTGAGTTCTAACATTTATAAATGTTGGTTCAAAATTTAAGTGAGAATTAAAATCTTAAGATGAATGCAAGTAACGGTAATTATTGACAAGCTCATAATAAACTAAAAATTAAAATTAACCACAAATAAGTAATGATAATAAAATTATATTAAAAATAGATTATAAGCTATCTTAATTTGCTATAAATAGGGAAAACAACATGCTATCTATATGTGTCGT
>NW_018194664.1:0-398 GCF_001263595.1 Phalaenopsis equestris
CGTTTTTCTACGTGAGATGAACAAAGACAAATTTCTTGTTAAACATCAGGCTTTGGCAGAAATCTGTCACTCTTTGATTGACAAATTACATCTCATTATCTATGATGATAGCGAGTAACAAACCATACTAAAAGATGAAACCCAACCATATGAAATTTCAAATGACCTAAACTGTAATATGAGCTAGCACATTAGTGTCAATCCACATTGAAAAGTAATCCACTGTGACGAACAAGAAATTCCATTGTCTACGCCACAGGAGAAATGTTCTATGGACATCTAGTCCCCATATAGTGAATGATCAAGGGCAATGACTTTCTATAGTTTTTTGAATGGTTGGTGTTGCATTAGTGCAAAATTTCAGCACTACTCACACCTTCTCACAAATGTTTAGGCTC
>NW_018194665.1:0-398 GCF_001263595.1 Phalaenopsis equestris
CAAGGCTTCTCGCTACAAGAATTCGAGATCGGCGACTTCAGGAAGTTCGCGACCAGACCAAGGACGGATTCACGACAGTGCAGACAGAGGCGAATAAGGAAATTCAAGCGGAAAAGGAAAGTCCGTTGAAAAAGAAATTTAGCATGAAGATATTCCGGAGATATTCCAGGATTCAGGAAAGACAATTAAAGGGAATCTGATGCTGCACTCGGGAAAGGAAAGATTTGTTTCGAAAAGCAAAGCGGAGAGCAAAGCTTTTCTGGAAGGAAAGCGGAAACAGAGCTATTCTGGAAGGACAAAGGATCACTTTTGGAAAGCGGAGACGAAGCTTTTCTTGAAAGTTTAAGGAGAAAGGATTTCAAGGAAAGTTTAATTAAAGAAAATTTAATTAAGGAAAA
>NW_018194666.1:0-398 GCF_001263595.1 Phalaenopsis equestris
AAAAAAAAAGAAATGATAAACTGAGCCTGCATTGCACTTGCTATCAAATTTGTATTTGTTCTCTGCATAAAATACGGCGAGTGGGCGGCAACTTGTTCTCTGCACAGAATACGACGAGTGGGCGGCAACTTCACCGTGTTATTATAATATTAGTATTTACTTTTCTTCGGTCAGAGAGTGGACCTAGAGAGAGAATATGGTCTTCGGCGTCACCGCCATTTGCTTTCTGAAAATTCATCCTCTAATTTAATTAGTATTATGAATGTTTCTTTGTTTTTTTTTTTTTTCCGATTTTGCGGAAGGGACATACATTTATTCGCTGACCGACTAAAAGACCCGGCCAACTGTTAGATTCCAAATTTCCAATTACCATTAAAACTGATTTGGAAAATAATGAT
>NW_018194667.1:0-398 GCF_001263595.1 Phalaenopsis equestris
AAAAAAAAAAAAAACAAGGTGCATGAAGCTAATATGAGAAATCATAAAAGACAAGAGAAGAAGATTACTATGAATTTATTCTAATTGGTTTCATGGTCAAAAGAATCGCATATATTATAATAATTTGAAGGTGATGATGATAATTTATGTCAGATTTCGGAAATAAATTATAATCCTCTACTCTATGTAACTTATAAAAAAATTAGAATTCTTAACCAGATCATCATTGAAGGAAGAATATTCAAGTTGCTCTTTACGAATATTTAAGCATCCTTCTGGGTATAATAGTGTTCATGGTATGTTCTTATTATATTTTCTGTACAGACCCGTTTGGGGCAGCTTATAAGTGCGGGCTTGATTTGCGCGTTTCGCCAGTTTATCCGAAATTGTGTTGGAGT
>NW_018194668.1:0-398 GCF_001263595.1 Phalaenopsis equestris
TCTTTAATTTGGGATTTTAGAGCACACCTTTTACTTGGACAAGGGGCACCCTATGGGAAACGCTTGACAGAATGGTAGGAAACTCTCAATGGCAACAAACCTTCCCTTATACCAATGTTTCTTACCTTGCTACGGTAGGTTCTGACCACAGGGCACTACTCTATACTATAAATTATTATCACTATGATGGTGGTTTCTCTTTCCGGTTTCATTATATGTGGACCATTCACCTTGAATTTCTCAAAGTAATTCACAAAGTTTGGGTTAATGATCATGTTTCCAACCCTTGGGTCAAGCTATGCAGACTTCAAAGAAAGGTGGCTTCACATCTTTAAGGCTAGAACTGTGAGAAATTTGGCAATGTCCAAGAAAACTTTAAAGCTACTAAAGAGGAAGTA
>NW_018194669.1:0-398 GCF_001263595.1 Phalaenopsis equestris
TTTGGCCACCACCAGCCGACCGATCCTCATGGCTGGCACTCTCCAGGTAAGTAGCCCACTTTGCCAGCCCCCTCTAGCCGGTCGGTAACCTGACACCGATGGATCCTGCAGACATACTTCAAATATGGCCGATGGAAGGACTGAAATACCCTGTCACTCTTATAAAGCAAAGACATGCATGGAATTTCCTATTTCCCTTTCTTTGTAATTCTATAGATAGAGGATCATTATCACGTGTAAAAGGGTCTATAGGCTATCTCTCTCTCAACCCTAATGTAGGGCGAACACTCCCCTTATTCCCTCAATTATGGCATTTACTTTGTAGGGAATAAAATGAGCCAAAGATCGTGGTGCATCCCTCTTTGCCCCCCATGAGGTAAATCTCTATTTCTTACTCC
>NW_018194670.1:0-398 GCF_001263595.1 Phalaenopsis equestris
CTTGTCCTTGTTGTTGTTGAAAAACATCTAAAAAATATTTCGAGTGTCTTTAAAGACAATTAAACACATTATAATAATATAATATATCAAACATATTTTATTTCAGGCAGAAAACAAATAAAATTAAATTAAAATAATAAAAGATAAAAAACAAAAGTAATCCCAAATGACCTTTAAAGAAAGCAACTGGCTTGAACAATTACGCACCTGCAGAGTCATATAATGCCCGCCTTTTTTCAAAATATTTACACCGATTCTTTCAGTTTCAGGCATCCCTATGGTATCCAAAACAGCATCAAATTGCCCTCTGATTGTTGACTGAACATCCTGAAAATTGTCGACCATATCAAACTAATAGTGTGAGTTTTAAGAAAGCAATATTCCAGATAAAAAAAAAG
>NW_018194671.1:0-398 GCF_001263595.1 Phalaenopsis equestris
CTTGCAGAAAAACGCCCTAATACACTACTATGCATATGCAACATGCAAACACACCAAAAAGCGCAAAAAAGTGATGTGTGGCTAGCGCAAGAGCAAGAAAACCATCACAGAACAATAATCGGAAGCGTCGAAAAGACTACCTAAAATCCTAAAACCTCAACCTAACACACCATCTATGATAAGTGTCATAACCAGCATCTAAGTGCGGGGTAAATCTCCAGGAAGAGCATGGCTTTGGCGGGGTCACCTTACTGGTCACGCTTTAAAGATCCAAGAGATTTAAAGGGGGTCACTCAATGTGGATTTTAAAAAGAGATGGATTTATATACGGTCTAATTTGCTACATGCGTAATTTTAAAATTATGGTGGACGTAATAATATATAATAAATATTTTTTT
>NW_018194672.1:0-398 GCF_001263595.1 Phalaenopsis equestris
GATTGCATCGATCTACCATCCTTTGTCGTTCGGTAGCACATCCTAACTCGATCCAACATCTTCGATCTACTTGATCGATCGGGCGCCACCGACCTGATCGTTTCAACTAACCACTCACTATCGATCAACTGCCCATGCTAGCTCGATTGATCACCTTAATTGGCTCCACTAATCAACTGTCACTGGTCCGATCAACCGGTCAGCCCTTTTTCATTTGAGATTTTGCATTTATTTCACATTGCCTACATTAGCTCATCCACATTTGCACACTGTCGTGCATTTGCGGGCGTACACCCTCATATGCTTGTGATGAGCATTTGTGCCTCCCAACGACATATTACTCTATATATTTGCTTTGCGGCATTCTTATGTTGCTTTACATCACATAACAGGAGGTT
>NW_018194673.1:0-398 GCF_001263595.1 Phalaenopsis equestris
TTCGTGATTATATTATTTGAACATGCCAACTCTCATATCAAGCATTTGAAATTTATGATTGTGAAATCTAAGTTTAATTTTCTTTGGCAGCCACTTCATGGATCACTCTTACTAGTTGGGAAACTTTTCAGATATACCCCTTTTAAAGGATATTTTGGGAATGATTCCTTCTTGTACAACATCACTGATTCAAATAACAATGTTGCTATAGGTGCTGCTTTCATTTCTGTCCTTTGCAAACCGCCTCAATTTGTTTCTTTACCTCTTCGACTTAATGTGACTGAAGATGTGTTGAGTCCTCAGTTTGGGTGAGTAGCCTTGCTAGACATGTTTATGGCGCACTCATTAGTGATTTGTTTGGTTAGAATATTTTCTATTTGGGAAATTTACATACATAC
>NW_018194674.1:0-398 GCF_001263595.1 Phalaenopsis equestris
AGGATATTTAAATTGAATGGGCACAGATTGAAACTGTAAAGTTGGCTATCTAGAATTAAGACTGAGAATGTCTGGCTGATGACATTAAACCAATCGCTTTGTGTGAGGCAACCTATAGTTATCGTTCTTTATTTTATTTCTATATTCTTATGCGAAATATTTTACATATTTTAATATGTTTGTGCTTCGATAGATTCCGTGCATTTGAGAAATTTGACATTAAAAAAAATATTTCAAAATAATTAAAAACATCTTATTTACTTAATTGTATTGAAAAATTGAGAATTTATTGAATCAAAATTGAAATGGCAATTTTTTTTGAAACTGGTGCATGATGTGCCAGATTGGTGTCTGATATGTCATATTCCAGAGAGCTGGCACATGATGTGCCAAAATTG
>NW_018194675.1:0-398 GCF_001263595.1 Phalaenopsis equestris
TATTTATATATCTAACACCTAAACTTTAATTTCTATATTTATGACATTCAAAATTTGTAGCTATTTAAAATTAAAAGTGCAATATGCATCAGAACTGTGGGGTATGTATAGCAGTGCTTAGAAATAAGGTTAAGAATGTCAAAGGGCTGCTCTTGCCGGACATCTTTTAGGGGCATTTACATACATACCACCAAATTCCTTAATATTTGCATGGCCCAAAATTTTTTTATTGCATAAAAAATGCCACAATTTTTATTTTTAAAAGTAAAATATACATTTTCATGTTTAGTTTAGGGGATATATATATGTAAAAATTAGCATAAATGTTAGATATGTAAATAAATAAAAATTTAGTGGTATGTACGCAAATCTTCCTTTTTTTTTTTCAATTGAAAATC
>NW_018194676.1:0-398 GCF_001263595.1 Phalaenopsis equestris
ATTTGACAAACTCTTGAACGTAGATGTTAAGATTAGGCCAATGAAATTTCTCAAAGACAATGAAGTGGGTTGCAGAAGCCAATAAGACAATGTTACAGTGGTACATCCTGAACAAGTCCCGTTTCATTGTGGAACAGGAAGGAATGAAAATGCAATCTTATTTTTTTATAAGCCCATTGTGAATCATATAAAAGACTAGGATTGTTTCAATACAAAGCTTAGAGTTCCTTCAATTGTGATAAAGATTTTGTTTCCGGTTTCAATTGTTGCAGGAAATCTAGAATCAATGTGATGATGATAATTAAAAGGTGTGGAGATGAATGTAACGATGCCATCGACTTTGTTTTCCTAATCCAGCTTATATTTAATCAAGAAGTTGTGACCAAAAAGTTTTTTTT
>NW_018194677.1:0-398 GCF_001263595.1 Phalaenopsis equestris
TGTTCTTCAGCCACTCAGCAAAATCAAAACCTTGAATCATATGCAAGTGGCCAGAGGAGAGGTCATTTGAAGAAGCTCCAGCAGCTCGGGTTCTGCCTATTCCACTTCCTCTCTCATCACTCTTTGGGTCCTGATCATGGTTTACCTCAAAAGAAATGGACTCATTTCGAACCCAAGCTGCAAATGGTAGCAACTTAATCCCTTTCTTGGATGCATACTCTCCATGGAAAGCTCTATCAGCCTCAATTGCATAAATCTCGAAGGTCTTGTTTTGCTTAGGGTACTGCTTCTTGAACCAACTACCAATGCTGGAACCATAGCTGCGGGCACCAACATCTATGTAAACATATCTCTGTTTGAAGCTCATATCCACCATTGATGGCAGGTACTTGATGTTC
>NW_018194678.1:0-398 GCF_001263595.1 Phalaenopsis equestris
GTGTGGTGGCTTTATTAGTTGCTATTTTTTCAAACAATTTCTTGCAAATATATAGAGTAAAAATAAAAAATATAACCCTCTTTATTGGGCGAGCACGATGTCATTGATAATTTAGTTTTTGAACTTTTTTGGGAATATATAGAATCTAGGGATCATATGGAGATGATCTTCATAGTAACTTAATCTTTGTATAAGAAGGTATTAAGGCACACATCCTCATTTTGAGCAAAAACCTAAAATAAGTTATCAGACAGGTAGATGATCTGAATGAAGTTTTCTCTTATATAAAAAACCTTGAATGTTTTATAGTACTAAGTCCTAAAACCACTTAATTCACATTATCAAAGCACTCACGATAACAAGGAAGAAGAAGCACAACTATGAAGAAAACAAAGAAG
>NW_018194679.1:0-398 GCF_001263595.1 Phalaenopsis equestris
TATATATATATATATATATATGCGAATTTAATAGTAAATTCATTCACATTGTAAAATAAAATTTTGAATTCGAAACGACACCAATGAACGATGAAATTTTTAACCAATAAAAAATTAAGAACACTTAATAATTTATAAGTTTTGAATAACACCTTAACTTTTTACTATCAACATAAAACGATGTACAACCTATAGTTTTCCGCACGGTCAGCGTATCGATGGTTGATTGACGTTAGCCAGTCTGAAATCGAAATGAAAAATGCAGGCACTTGAGTCAAGCAACGACGAAATGCAAATCGCCGAGTTAACATTTCCTGGAGGGGACCATCAATGACATCATATCCTTCCGTTTAGTATTATCTTTTTTTGAAGAAATTTAATATTGTAATTGGACACAT
>NW_018194680.1:0-398 GCF_001263595.1 Phalaenopsis equestris
CTTTCCTCCATTCAAGATTTTCAAGTGTCTCATAAATGAATTTAAGAATCTGCATACTATCAAGGTTAGATGCAAACGCTCTATAGGTTGAGGATAACTTCTTATACATTACATACTCCTAAATTAGATATCTTGTACAACTCTTCTCGTTGTCAACATCTCAGAAAAGGAAGGTGATAACTCATGAAAACTGTTGATATTCAAAATTCAGCGGAAAACTTTTATTGATATGAAAGAGAGTATAAATAACGCTTACATAAATCTTAAAATAGGAAAAACAATAAAAAAATAGTAAATGAAAGATATAACATCGAATATATCTAATTAATTAATTCATGTTAATTGTTTGGGGATAAAGGAAACAACATAAAATAGAAAAGCCTAAAATAAAAAAAGAA
>NW_018194681.1:0-398 GCF_001263595.1 Phalaenopsis equestris
TGTGTGTGAGTTATATGCTATATCCGAAGGAAAAGATACAATAATCTCACAAAAAAATGAATTAGGAAACCATGATGAACTGTTTTGAATAGAGAAGAACGAGCAGAATCGAGCTACGAAAAAACAATTCAGAAAGAAATTGATCTTGCATAAAATTTTTACTTCCCGATGAGCTTAGAAGAGGATCATTATTGATGCTGTAAAATTGGTTCATCAGTATAATTACAACTCGAATTTATAGGTTTAAACTCTCTGTTTCTAATTCCGTGGCAATTGATTTAAACATTTAGCTGGCAGGTGGTCAGAGGAATTTAAGTCTAGTTCTGATTTGAGGGTGAGTTAAAGGTATACATTAGAGAAATAGCATCATAGTAGAATTACATAGAAAATTTATAGGT
>NW_018194682.1:0-398 GCF_001263595.1 Phalaenopsis equestris
CCCCCTGCCCAAACAGGTTCATTTCAGCAGCTAAATTCTGTCAGATTCTAAGACCTTTATCTGCTGCAACAAAGAGGACTATGTTTCATCGGCACCGACTAGTTTGAATTACAAAAATCAAACACAACTCACTAAATGGACCTCAATGGTATTCATTATATTAAAATAAAGAAACAAAAAAGAACCAAAAAAACATCTTCAACATTATTTCACATACATCAAACTCCCATTTAAATCAACCAAGCCAACTCCCACCAAAAGAATGATCATCAAATAGACTGAAACTGACATCCGGTGGAGCTCAAAACCTAAGCACAAGTGCACCCAATGCCGTGGCAAACAAGTAGCTCAATCTGCTTGCAACAATGCCAGGAGAAGAAGAATCGTCCGTATTTGGT
>NW_018194683.1:0-398 GCF_001263595.1 Phalaenopsis equestris
CCGCCGATCACCATCAGCCACCTTCCATTTCTTGTGACAAGTTCATTCACACTCTGACCTGGTAGCTCAAAAGATTGTGCAATCCTTTCTCATTTGTTTCAAGTCATTGTACTTATAATCTCTAAATTAAAGTGGATCTTTTCAACTTGTTCATGCCCCATGATTTTTCCCTCTACGAGTTTTCCACGTAAAAATTTATGTTATTTCTTCTAATTATCTTTTTTCATCTAAGAGTATTTTGAATTCTCGTGCAATGCTAAAACGATAATCCAATATTCTACCATCATGAATTATCTATCATGCATCAAGACTATTGATGAAAAGCAATGCTAGAGATGACCATTGATGCTGCTATGTGCTCTCTCATTCACCTTTGACAAAATCTACACTATATATAT
>NW_018194684.1:0-398 GCF_001263595.1 Phalaenopsis equestris
TATATATATATATATATATATATAGTATGTATGTAGCCCTTAAATTAATTTGTGACATTAATATGCAGCATCCGTTTGCTTTGGAAACAACAAACGGGAGAATTGCATTTACTTCAGCCAGCAATTGATACGAGATAACGACAAAACGCATTGGAATCCCTGATCAAACATAATAGAATTATAAATTTATAATAACAGCTCTTCGCGAATCAGATGTAATAATATGTCGCCAAGATATAACTTTCCTTAATTGAAGAAACGTAAGATCTTTTCTTTCTTAATATTTTTAAAAAAGTAACATTTTATTTTTCTTAAATTTAATTTAATTTTATTAATTAATACAAATTGTAAGAAAAAAATGTATTTTAAAATAAAAAAATTCGTGCATAAAGGTTTCT
>NW_018194685.1:0-398 GCF_001263595.1 Phalaenopsis equestris
TTGGAGCCCTCTGACTCAATCTAGGGCAGTCCTTCACCATATTTCCTGGCTGGTAGCACCAAAAACAAGTATTGGATCCAGACATATATTTTCCCTTATGAGATCTTCCACACTTTTCAGATTTCTTAGCTTCCAATTGAGTGTCAGGCTGTTGGATATAGCCTTCTTAGCACCTACATTACCTGATCAGAAGGATTGCCCTCTCTGAGAGCCCTAAAGAAACCTGAACCACTCTGAATTTCTTCTTTTCTGAATGTCCCTCCTCCTCTGAGTAGCCTCTGAATTTCTTCTCCTGCAACTATCCTCGTCGTCATCTCTCTGCTCCTCCATCTAATGCAAATGTGGCCAGTGTAACCATCATCTCGGAGGAAAAAAATAATTTATCTAAAATCTTCTCT
>NW_018194686.1:0-398 GCF_001263595.1 Phalaenopsis equestris
TATATATATATATATATATATATTGTGCATCAGAAATGCGTCAGCATAAATCTCGAGGAAATTAAATGAACCAGGAGACAGAAGTGCTGTCAAGGATGGTCCACGGAATGAAGACCAAAGTCACATCAATTGGAAGACTAAGGACTTGATTGACTAAGCACATCTTCTTTAGGTCAGGACCCGAAATTAGTCGTCCGAGCCAAAGACTATGATCTATAGAACCGAGAGAGGGCATCAACCCAACTCTCGTCCTAGCATCACCAACCGCCTCACAAGAGCCTCCAAGTTTCTTCAGGAGGCCGAAGGTTCTCATCATGATACAGTCTGCGAATACCCCAAAGAGACCTTCTATCACGGGTTGAGCTACCTGTTGAATTACGTTGATTTACCCTCTGCCC
>NW_018194687.1:0-398 GCF_001263595.1 Phalaenopsis equestris
AGATTCTTTTGTGTTTGTGAGTGTGTGAGTTTGTGTATGTGTGTGTCTATTAATACCATTGTTTTGAAAATTGGACTGGACAGATAGAATCCGGCCGATTCAACATGGAATTGGTCACTGGTCTGGTCATGTGCGAAAGAATTATTTCCTCATTGAATTGTTTGTGATTGCTTGGAAACTGCAATTCGACCAAAAATCACGGTTCGACTGAAAATCGGTGAATCGGGCATTAGATAGCAAAAACCATTGCACGTGAATGTTTACCTCATCATCACGATCACCTCATTGTTCGTCGTCTACTTAAAATGAATTATTTTGGTTCTTCTGAATCTTCTTTCACAATGGGGGAAAGCATTTTGAGGACTTCAAAGAGAGCTGCCTCACCACAAGAAAAAAAA
>NW_018194688.1:0-398 GCF_001263595.1 Phalaenopsis equestris
GAGTAAAAAAATCATTATTCTTTGTTTAATTCATAACATTAATATTAACATAAAAATTTTTATTACCAATAAATTATTCAACCTAAAATATACAAAATAAACCCAATCCTTCCTTGCTTGGCTCGATAGCTCCTGCATGCGATCCTCTTCCCTCGTGCTTGATTAAAATCCTTGCACTCGACTAAATAATGCCGACAAAAGCAATTGGACAACACAATTGCACATCTCTTTCTCCCTTACCCACTACAATGATACTCGTTCTTCCCTTACTTGTCCCTTGCAGCAGCGTCCAATCCTTCCCATACATGGCGTCGTTTTCCTTGCCGTAGATGCATGCAAGTTGCCTTATTGCTTGCCTCTTATTTGTGGCTAAACTTTTCACATACACTTTCACTCTT
>NW_018194689.1:0-398 GCF_001263595.1 Phalaenopsis equestris
TGTAGCTTCTTTACTCTGTTGCCAAAGCTTATTTTAATAAATGTATTCATATTTAATGAAAGTTCGACAATTGATCACGCAACTTGGCAAAATGTTGAAATGACTTTTGACCTTATGCAAATTGGTTCTCCTATTTTTATTAATTTATATTTATTAGATTTTGATTTATTCGTGAACACAAACTTCAAGGAAAAAGTTTATGATGGTGAAAGAATGAGCTAGACGAGAGAAAAATTACTTTCTTTTATAAGAGAATTTTTTTTTCCTAGTATAGTCTTCAGGGATTGATCTCTTGTCACCTGAGTTATTTTTTATTTGGAGAGGAATTTCTCAAATAATACAAAATAAATACTCATAACACACATATCTCTAATGATATTTAATTTATCCATTTTTTT
>NW_018194690.1:0-398 GCF_001263595.1 Phalaenopsis equestris
ATATGAAAATAGTAATGTGATTGCAAGCGGGCAAACCGCACAATGATTATATTTGTGAGGGCGGACAATCTCTTTAAAAAAATAACCCAATTGGCTTAAATATTAGTTACATTTAATGCACTGATTAACCATATCGATAGAATTTTATATTTAAAATTTCTTTTAATACATTTACAATTAAGAAATTGTTTGAAATATTGATTCTACTTAGCTCTCATCATAAAGTTCATTTTATGAATTTTTATGTCATTAAATCACGAACCAAAAATAAAGTAATCATCAATCTAATCATTTATCATCGAAATAATATAAATTTCTAATTCATAAAAAAATTTATTATAAGATTGCTCAGTTAATTCATCAATTACATGGCATATGATTTGTTCATCTTCATATTT
>NW_018194691.1:0-398 GCF_001263595.1 Phalaenopsis equestris
ACAATTATTTTTATGATTATATGCATATTGTAAGCTTAAGAATTTAAAGAAAATAAATGGGAAAATGGGGAAATGATTATTCAATGTCTTTAAAAGAATGTAATTTAAAAGAAATGAAATATAAAAGTTTAAATAATATAGGATTACTTTTAGATGATATTGATAAGGGATGTGATGTACCTGTGTATGTTAAAGGAAATGATAAAGGCGTATTTTTGTGTGTAAATTTTGAGGGTACATTTGGATAAATTTTTTAGGATACCTTTGGACTTATTTTTGAGACTACCTTCGGGTAGGACGATAATTCTATTATGACTCTTATCGAGGTTAAAAATAGATAAATAGTTAAATTTAAACTGGAATGAATAAATTTAAAGTGAAAGTTTATAGTTTTATAA
>NW_018194692.1:0-398 GCF_001263595.1 Phalaenopsis equestris
TATTGACATCGAGTTAGATGATTATAATACACCAATCTTCACTGACAGCTATCGAGACCAAAAAAGAAAAAAGAAAAAAAAATTTAGAATTGCCTCTAATCTAACAGGTCGCAATTACAATTATTGTCACTTAGATCCAAGAGCGGAACTAGCCTTTCTTTTGAGAGAGGGTTGGGGGTGGGCCGGGTGCAAATTTATTATATTAATAAATTTAATGCTCGTCATAGGTCACTATTTAAATACCAAAATATATATTTCGGCTCTATGATTGAAATCACTTAATAGCTTTTTTAGGGTTATAAAGAGGGTAAAATTTTGGCATGCCAACATCATAAGTAATCACCTAAAAAGCTTTCAGTAAAGTGTAAGATATGCATAGATATAGTGTAAGATATGCA
>NW_018194693.1:0-398 GCF_001263595.1 Phalaenopsis equestris
AATCACAAAATCATTCACTTTTTCAAATCACGAAGAAAAAAAAAAGTTAAAAAACGGCCGACAGAGACTTGCAATACTTTATGGTGCAGAATGTTGGTTCATAGAAGAGAAGCAAAAAATTAAGTTGAGTGTTGCTAAGATGAGAATGATAAGGTGGATGAATGGCTTTACAGTAAGAGACAATGCGAAAACAAATATATTTGTAAAAAGGTTGGAGAAGCTTTAGTGACAGACAAGATTAGAGAATCGCATTAGATGATTTGATCACATTAAACAATGATCATCTGATAACCCCGTTAAAAGAGTGGATGTTTTAGATTTGATATATGTTAAAAAAGATAGAGGTAGATCTAAAAGACTTTCACATTTCTAAAAAATGATCTTATGTTTGTAAGAAT
>NW_018194694.1:0-398 GCF_001263595.1 Phalaenopsis equestris
CATATTTACCATCCATTTTCTATTCATTTACATATCTAATATCTAAACTTCGTATGTATCAATAACTATTTAATTTTAAAAATAGATAAAATGCATCTCCTCCATATATAAAAAAAGGTGACATATATGCGCGAATTATAGTAAGTATTATACATGTAAATGTAAATGCATATAAATTGAGTGGTAAGAATGTAAATATTCCAATATCTAATGGTCAAATTTATAAGGTAGGCCATACTTTCATATGAACAAATATAATAAAAATATAATATAATAATGTAACTGCATTAGGGTTGCGGCGAATAGACATAGTGGTCATTTATTTACAAATAACTACTTCTAAAATTTATCTTTTATCTTGTATAGAACTTTATCGTTGCTTTCTCTTCTTTATATAT
>NW_018194695.1:0-398 GCF_001263595.1 Phalaenopsis equestris
ATTGATGTGATTCATTGGACATATCTGAATTCAATAGAATTATAGGAATAATGACCTAAGTTTCCAAAATAAAATAAGAAAATATTTGAATTAGATTTTATTCATGGTGAACTAATTATAAAAATAAGCTAAAATAATTACTTAAATATGAACTCCTAACTGGTCTACCACGAGCTGGTACTTTCTTTATTTGTTTGTTCTCTGGAACAGCTCGTGACGGCTGCATGACGTAGATATCAGGCAATAGCCCGGTCAAAGTAAACCGACAGTCAAAGTCAAAGTAGGCCCCACTTTGTTTCCAATGTCTGCAGAGTGGGCCACGCAGCTTCTCGAACTCCTAAAAAGGTATTATACTAAGCTAACTGCATCTCACATATCTATCTATCTATATATATATA
>NW_018194696.1:0-398 GCF_001263595.1 Phalaenopsis equestris
GTTAACCCAACTTAGAATGATTCAACTTTCTTGAAATATCGACAACTTGAGAAGTTAAAATATTCAGCATATCATGTTCATAATAATTCATCATTTATACAATAGCTTCTGAAGATCTTTTCAGTTTCCTAATCCTCCTAACATTTCTCTCTATTTCTGAGTTGTATGATTCAAGGTCTGTAACTCCTTAACTATACATACAAATCTAGAGACTCAACTAATAGGATAGATATTAAGTGTGTGAAACACAAGAAAATATTTTATTATTTTAAATTTTTTTATATTTTTAAAATAAGCACACAATAATTAAATACACTATATCAGAACACTAAAATTTATAAATGTAAGTCTATTTGGTTCAACTAAAAATTCTCCTAAAGTTCGTACCAAAGTTATCA
>NW_018194697.1:0-398 GCF_001263595.1 Phalaenopsis equestris
TTATAGCATCAAGAAATGGTGCATTATTGGTGGAATGTTTTATAATCAATCAGCGACTTATAATCTCACGCACATCTATCTTTATTAGTGCATGTGTTCTATTATTGGAGTCAATATCAGAATCAACACTTGAGTCACTATCCATAGTTTCATAGCCTTCCCTGTTCTCTCAAATTTGAGTATCATCTTTTGCTATGTCATACATATGTATCCGTGAACAATGACTCAATTTAAAACAAAAATGTCTAATTCAAAATGTTTAACTGTGTCGGTATACACATAGGTTGACAACGACCTCTTACATAGCTTAGGTTAAAATTATTAAAAGTTACTGATTCACCATTGTAATATAACATAAATGTTGAAACTTGTTGACTCATTTTTTATTAATGAACCTA
>NW_018194698.1:0-398 GCF_001263595.1 Phalaenopsis equestris
TAGTGCTCGACGGCTGCATGCTTCTCACAATAGTTGAATTTAGCAGCACAACTTGCAGCACTGTAAAGCTCAAACCACAACATGTCGTGACACAAGGCATTAAAGCTCTAGTGGGGGCAACTATCTAGATTTTTCTTTCAATTATATATTTTTATATTTTCTTAAAAATATTACTTATAATACCACTCTCGCATATGAAAAATCTTCATAAAAAGTTAGTAATCAACATGTTCTTCAATAAAAAAATCCTAAAAGTGCAAGTGACAGATATAATTTACACCCATATCCCTCGAAGCACAACCATGAAAAAGCTATAATGAGAAGTTATTAGTCGACATGGTCCTCACAAAAAAAAGTTTCTAAAAGGGTAAGTGATTGATGGGTCTCAACTCAAAAAT
>NW_018194699.1:0-399 GCF_001263595.1 Phalaenopsis equestris
TATATATATATATATATATGTTGGGAAATGAGATACATGCCACATTATTCATATTTATTTGCATATTTATAACACTTTGATATTAAAAATATATTTGGTGTATTTTACTTATAAAAGAAATTAGTTATGGTGATATTTTAAATGTGATGTCAAAAATTTGAGTGCTATGCGTATATCTATAAAAGTCTGTGTTAAATATGTGTATAAAAAAGAATTGTGTGATACATATGTAAATGCCCCATTTTTATTTCAAATTAGAACAAAAATAACATAAAAACAAAGCAAGTTAAAAACAAAAATTAAACAAATAAGGATAAATTGAACACAAATAAGATTGCTATCAAAGAAGATAAAACTAAAGGTCAAGAGTCATGGATGAAGATTAAAGATGAGAGAGAA
>NW_018194700.1:0-399 GCF_001263595.1 Phalaenopsis equestris
AGAGAGAGAGAGAGAGATGTTCCATTGATCCAAAACTAATCTCTTCCAAACACAAATCAAAATATTGACTTAGTGTAGGTCCTGCTGCAATAAATAATAACAGTACCTAAAATAAAATTTCACCCAGAAGTAATCATTTTTTAGTTTCAATTAATGCCTCGGCAAAAAGCTCATGCCAAAAATTGTCGTTCAGTTAATTCCTCTGCACAAAAATTATACAAGATGGCTCGTTGGAGTTCAAAGAACTATAAAATTTCTCGTTAAACAAAACAGAACAAAACGGGAAAAAAGCAAGAGATTTACAAAATACAACTCATTTCTTATGTATACACCCGAACATCAAATTTTACAAACATGCCACACCGATTAAGCTTCGGAGCTCTCGTCGGAGGCGTAACC
>NW_018194701.1:0-399 GCF_001263595.1 Phalaenopsis equestris
AAAGTTTTAGTGTTAGATATGTAAATACATAAGAACTTATCCAAGCTTGGTGTTTTTATGAAAGCCGCAATATGAATGCTCATCATGGTTTAATTTCTACCTATTGCATTGGAAACGTTAGTCTACTGCATTTTCATCTCTTCCATTATTCTTTGCATAACCCTTTGGCAGTGAGTTCTTTAAATGACACATGAAATGTAGTTCAAGGCATCCATATCTCTATCTTCTTCAAGCCTTTTTTGTGACAATTATAATCTTGTAGTGATACATATGATGAAGGTGTGCGCAAGGTTCTAAAACCAGCAGAAAAAAAGAAGTTGGGTGAATTATCATCACATCCATTATTTACTTTGTATAGTTAAATTTACTCTCCCAGACATACAACCACACTTTCTTTCT
>NW_018194702.1:0-399 GCF_001263595.1 Phalaenopsis equestris
TTGTTATATTGTGATTTAATTGACAAATATTTTCATTATGTCATAAAAGTTGATATTACGCTTACATTTTATAACCCATCGACTAATTAACTTCAATTTAGTTCAACTATATGTACATGTGCTTGGGAAAATAATGCCATTAAAATAATTACTTTCAATAAAAAAATAGTTATTAAGTTAATGTATTATTTTTGTAATAGATTTATTGTAGTTTAATTTTTAAAATTTTATTTAAATTTACTTAAATCAAACATAATGTTTATCAAATATTTAATTATATTAATTTACTTGTACCATAACATACCTGCACGGAAGGCTTAACATCAAGGTGCATTAATACAATAGCCAAAATATTTAAAAAATAATAAAAGTTATATTAAATATGTAATACTCTCTCAA
>NW_018194703.1:0-399 GCF_001263595.1 Phalaenopsis equestris
ACCACCACTTGCTTGCAAATGAAATGTAAACTTTGCTCACTATAAAATTAAAATATATTTATATTTAAGTTTATGTAAATAATAGTATTATACATATAAGTTTAAAATAGTTTAACTCACTATAATGATTTTTAATATTTATTAAGTTTAGAACGTAGAACTATATTAAAATAAAATGAATTAGATGCTAATTTTACAGAAGATGGAATTTAACCATAAGAAACTTAATTTAAGAAGCTCAAATAATATTTCATCTAAAAATAAAAATTCTTAAGAGATATAAAAGATGAAATGTACCAGTGCAGCAAATAAATATTTAAATAGAAGGAAACAAACTCAAAGGCTTCAAGAGAGCTTACTTGATTGAGTGCATAGAAGCTTCCAAACTAAGAAATACGA
>NW_018194704.1:0-399 GCF_001263595.1 Phalaenopsis equestris
CCTCTTCTGAGTGCATAAAAAAATTTGGTTAAATTGGTTTTAATTCCTTAAACCCCCAATTTGATCCCATTAAAACCTATTTCCTTATCTATTTGCATTGTCTATAGTTTACTTACTCCATACCCTATAAAATAATGTGAATACTCTAATCATTCCTCCATTGCTCTTTTGAGTCATAATGGATCACAATAAATTTTAACAATTCATATGTCTAGTATGAAAATTAAACTAAGCTTTGAAGAAGACTCATCACATTGATGTTTAAAGATTAATTCTATGAGCATCCTAATATCCTACACATTCAACTTATTTGTCACAAATGAAAGGTAAGAAAGATATACTCACAATGTGTGAAGAAAACATCACAAATCATCATCTTATAATAAAGCAAATCTACTA
>NW_018194705.1:0-399 GCF_001263595.1 Phalaenopsis equestris
GACATCATTAAATTACTCAAAAGTTTACCAAACGTCGTCAAATTTAGAGAATCTCTCAAGACTGTCCAATAAAGTGGTCTCAATTTCTTTCTTATTTATAGAGATTTCTCTCATAGACTCGATAAAAAGCTCTGCCCCTTTCCTAAGAGGGAACCAAGAATTTGAGCAAGAAGAAGATCAAAGCTTAGAGAACGAGCTGAAGCATGACATCGCTTTTGCACCTGTAGTGTAGGAATTGAAAAAATTAAAGTAGAAAATGAAAAAAATAACACAGGAATTTACGAAGTTCGGCAATGTGCCTAGGTCCTCGGCAGAGCATCGATTTCACTATTCCATAAAAGATCGGAATATACCCATAAGGCTACACATTATATATACAGATAAAACCCATGAAAAAAA
>NW_018194706.1:0-399 GCF_001263595.1 Phalaenopsis equestris
TTGTGTTCTTCGAAAAATTATGTTCCAAAAAAAAAATATTTTGCACAAAGCAGATTGACCACTATGATAATTTTTGGTTTTCAAGATAAATTAATTCTGTTCTATGTCCTAAAAATGTTGCTTCTTTCAAGTAACAGAGCTGTAAAGGCAGAGAACATTATGTCAATTTCAACCCCTATTTATGTAAGCCGTTACATAGCTTCTAAGCATATTCTATTCACTCATCATCCCTCCTACTCTTAAATCATTATAAGAGAAATTCTATCAACCTTATTGGTGCATAATCTGCACTGATATATGCCCATACCACTTAAGAATATTTAATATCCAGTTTTCAATCAGTGCTAAAAACCACCCACCAAATCACTAATATAATCACTGCTTACACTTACCTTTTTT
>NW_018194707.1:0-399 GCF_001263595.1 Phalaenopsis equestris
ACCTCAACAAAAAATGAGGTCAACACTTTCACCCCCAAATAGTAACTTATGCTATTTTATCGCTGTCATTCCGCTGTCTAGCTGTGCGAACTTGCTGCTATCCCCAAACTGCAACCTTGTAATCCCCATGCTGTAGTTGTTACTGCTTACCCCTACCACCATTCCATCGCCTTACCACGCCTTCCACTCCACAACTGACCACCACCACCTTTTGATCAATCCCTTGTGGGGAGGTTGTCGCTTTTGTTGCTGTTTTCCCTTTCAAACGTATTTGTTTGGTCTTAATCACATATTTGTTTTTAATAATAATATTTACTTTCCTACTGTTGTTGGTTTAACTGCGATATCAAAGAAGATCTTTATTCTTCTATTTGCGGTGGGGGAGGGGGAGGGGGAGGG
>NW_018194708.1:0-399 GCF_001263595.1 Phalaenopsis equestris
AAAGCATAGAAATTCACACAATAACAATCAAACACGAAAAATTTACGTGGTTCGGCATTAAGTTGGTTCATCTACGTCTACGGGGAGGGAGATTTCACTAGCATCATTAATGAGAGAAAGAAAAACTACTTGGGTTTACAACTCACACTTTTCATCAAAACTCACACATAAGCCCTAAGTCCTTTTTACTGGGGAGGACAAGGCATAGAAGTAAATAAAATAAAAAGACAAAATTACATCCGATTATAATACAAGTCATAAATATAACAATCTTCATATCTTCTCTTTAAGACAAGTGAAAGATGCCAAAAAAGCTCCAAAATCTAAAGCAGCTACACCAAGTGGTTGCCTACGCACCCCCATTCCGAAGAGATCAAGCCTCGTGTAGTTCTTCAAAAT
>NW_018194709.1:0-399 GCF_001263595.1 Phalaenopsis equestris
CCACTCAACTCCTATGTATTTACACATCTAACATCTAAACATCACTTTTTATATTTATACATCTCAAATCTTTCATATCACATCAAAAATGTCTTTAATAAGTGAAATATATTTTTCCATTCACACTTTTTTTTTTTTCAACTTAATCGTGGACTGGCGAACTTTTACTCATCCCCTAATATCTTGGCGAAGAATTTGTCCAGCATATGGCAAATGGACTAAAATGCAAACAAGACCCATGCAGTTGACATAATTACAAAAACAGCCATCAAGCCTGTCTTCTGAATTCGGCCGTAAATTTTGTTAGAATAAATTAACTCGATTAATTGTTAGATTCCTTGATGACTTGAATTTAGCGATTTTATCTACTTGTTTTGGTCACCTACTCCTGTAATTACA
>NW_018194710.1:0-399 GCF_001263595.1 Phalaenopsis equestris
TTTAGTAGCTAAGCCTAGAGTCATTAAAGGAGGACCCGAATCATGATTCATAGGTATCGAATCCTTCAAAGCCAAGAAGTGTTGATCCAAGGCATCAAATTAATTATCTCCATTGCCATCTCTAAGTCTAATATGATGCGTACCTAAGACTTGCTTCATATAATTTTTCTTTATGTTGAGTGACATGCATGTGAACCTTGCCTTATGAGGTCAAATGTTTTGGGTATTTTGACCTTTGCATTTTGGTCTTGGAAATGTCCTTTAAGTTGTAGTGTAAATTTAGAGGACCATGAATTTTTTAATTTTTGTGCATATGCTTTAGTTGTCCTAGCTCACTACCTTAATCTTTTACCATACTTGACTACCACCTCATCATTTGACCATCACATCAATTTGACA
>NW_018194711.1:0-399 GCF_001263595.1 Phalaenopsis equestris
CCACCTCCAAGCCACTTGTGAGCCATGTGAGCCTTGTCATGTCACTCTCCACTAAATGGCAAAAGGAGTGCTTTCTTTCAGGCCCCCTTAAAAGTGATTAGCCTTGTACATGCTTCACTTAAACCCAAAATTAAGTAACCCAAAATTAAGCTCTAATATCTTTGATGGGGACTTGACTACATTAATTAAATTGATCTCCATCAGCCCAAGCAATATTAGGAGTGACCTGAGTCCATTTCCATGGACCTAGCCCATGGTTGACTCAAACCTAGCCCAAACCCCTTTTCTTTTTGGTTAGTCACCCTTACCCATGCTTGAGCCTAATTGGCTTCACTAATCTCCACCCCTGAGTCCCCACAACCAGAATGTGACATCTCCTGGTCTGACCGACCACCTTGG
>NW_018194712.1:0-399 GCF_001263595.1 Phalaenopsis equestris
GAGTCAGCCTTCAAGAGCACCAAGATCAACAATTTCCTTAAGTGACATGAGATAGATTAGATATACTCTACGATTTATTACCCCGAAGCAAACGACTTAGTCGAGGTCTTCAATAAGACACTCATTGAAAATTTGAAGAAAACATTTGATGAAAATAAGAAAAGATGGCACAGGAAGTTTTTAGAAGCTTTGTGGCCCTACCAGATGACATTCAGAACTCCTAATCAAAGTATATCGTATGCACTCGAGTATGGATCTGAAGTCATACTCCCGTTGGAATTTAAGCTTCCATTTCTCAGAGTCGCTGTCACTGACTAGATTATAGTTGAAGACAATGCCAAGCTTAGAATTGCAAAGTTGGAGAGTCTCAAAGGAAAACTGTTAGAAGCACAACAGAAT
>NW_018194713.1:0-399 GCF_001263595.1 Phalaenopsis equestris
AACAAATTCCTCTGCTAAGATCTCTGATATACCCTCTGAATTATTTTCTGACAGGAATATAATAACAATAAATATATACATTAAAAAAATAATCTGTACGGAGGGCAGGTCTGGCTACAATTTTGACCCCAAAACTAAGCAGAAGAAAGAGAGAGTTAAGTCCATTAACGACGTCATGGCTCACAACACACGGATCAGAAAAGAACGGCTACCGAATCTCTGAGCAAGCGATTCTTTTGCTCTTTTTTTCCTTTACTGCCCAACCCTAATCCCCACCTTTCTTCCAAAAGATGAAAACAAACACAATATCATAACATGTCTACGTCGTAGGTGAAAACACATGTTAATTAATTTATAGGTATTATTTATTTTTACTTCTAAGGTTTTTAAATTTTATTA
>NW_018194714.1:0-399 GCF_001263595.1 Phalaenopsis equestris
TTTTTCAATATTTTCTTTGTTGAAATATATGGATTAATTGATTAATTTATATACATATTTTTGTTCAAATTAATATTTCTCATTAAAACAGTTATAAAATTGCTAATTCTCATAAAATATAATTATAAATAATCACTCAAAATTTTATTTTTTTTATATGAAATTGAATTTAATTAATCTAAATTTTTCCTTAAAAGATAATGTAGAGAATTATAATCAAATATTATTTTATATATAAATTATTTTTATGAAATCTTAAATTCTTCTTTTAAAAGTTGATTATTTTGATGGGAAGAACAGACAAAAATGAGAAAATATTTGTCGGAGAACGTCAGTTACGGCCGGATAATCATAACAAAAGAACTGAACCCGACGTGAATCGAACACGCAACCTTCTGA
>NW_018194715.1:0-399 GCF_001263595.1 Phalaenopsis equestris
AATAATAATAATAATAATAATAAACTTATAAAAGGTAACAAATATGATAAGAACATAATAAAATTGTGAAATAATGTAGCTCATTAGATTATCTCTCTAATAATATCAAGAACATGAAAAAATATGCTCATTCAATGCCTCAATAAGGGTTTCAATGACAATGAGACTGAATAGAAATTGACAGCTAGCTACTCAAAATTAAATTGTCAATTCAAAATTATTGGAGTTTGTTAAATTTTCTTCTTATTAGATAATATTATTATTACATTAAGAAAATTATGATAAATAAAGGAGCTCTGATCTACAATCCCAAACATTTTTCAATTTTTTTTCTTTTTGTAAATTGCTTAATTGCAAAGTTCATTAGAGCAAAATATCACAATTGCAACATGGAGATAA
>NW_018194716.1:0-399 GCF_001263595.1 Phalaenopsis equestris
ATGAATATTCTGCTAGTTAATGGCGATGAGAAATGTAAGTGCTATAATTATATTCGTATTCTCAAGTTGCCACCAAAAAATATTTATTTATGTACTACTTGAGCAAATTGAGGCAGCTAAATAGGGCTGCTGTACAATTTTTTATTTAAATTGAGCTTTAGAAGCAAGGAATCACGCGGTCAAGTTAATTTTAGCTTAAGCGGGTCCATGGCGAAGCCCAGCTATTTGCATTGTGAATAACATTCTTTATGCTAACAAGGAGAGTTTCCACATAGATTTCCTCCAAATCCAATTAAGATAAACGGGGTTTCTCTCTCATTAGCGAAAAAACCTTCTCTCACCCCCCTATCAAAATCTCTTTAGAGGTATTGATGTGTTCTAAATATGAGTGTAAATGAA
>NW_018194717.1:0-399 GCF_001263595.1 Phalaenopsis equestris
GGGGACTTTTTTGAAGTTTTCTATTTAGATGATCAGACATGAAATTTTAAAGAATAACATATCTTTCGAAAGGAAGAAATGACATGTTTTTGAGCCTACAATAACTTGTCCCTGGTCATTCAAGCCCTCCTGCCTAACATAGAGGTAGGAGAAACGTAAGAAAGACCTAGAACAAAAGAGATTGGGATAACAGTTGAACCAACTGAAGGTTCAACTATAAGAGAAACTATGGTACCCATAGAGCTAACAGGTAGTGCACCAACCATGAGAGTAGACAATCTAGAAATTATGAAAGGATCCTCAGCTAGCCTAGTGAAAACATAAGGATGCTACAATGCATCATCATATGATACTAGCCTCTTCAATGACGAAGGGGTAGTACTGATACGAGCAACCACA
>NW_018194718.1:0-399 GCF_001263595.1 Phalaenopsis equestris
GATTTATATAGCTAACTACTAGTATTGTTTCAATAATGACATTTGTGATCAACCGACTCTATTGTAACCACCATTTTGTTGCAAACCACTACATTTGTAGCAACTAAGAACTATATTTACGACATTTACGGTTCATTCTTACTATTATCGCTAAGAACTATATTTTCTTAACCCAATTACAACCATTAAAATTGAATGGCAATTAAAATTTGTGATAATCAACATTGTAATTTCATCTTTTCTAAATAAGAAGAAAAATAGATCACGTACTTGCAATTTCATAGTGTATTACTCTGACTGGGCAGACCCATGTTTCTTCCATTTCAAGAGTTTTCCAAGTAAAAAAAATCCTGGTGTTTAATCCTCTGTTACATTTGGTGTCTACTATCGTGAATCTTC
>NW_018194719.1:0-399 GCF_001263595.1 Phalaenopsis equestris
CCCAAAAAAAAAAAAAAAAAAAAACTGATTGTGATCCGGTGCAAGCGAAGAAATACGTGGCAGAAGGGATGATGGGGCGGTCCGCTTTTCAACATCTCGGCCGCTGAACGGTCAAAATACAGCAGCCGCGGCTCTTGCTGTCCCGACGGATGAAAAATTTTGAACGGCTAAGATTTTGCTTCACGGGGATCAATGGATGTCATTAAATAGCAGGGACGTTTCTCTCGCACACGCTTAAATTTGAAGGGCAGTAAACAATAATTTTAGCGAGGCCATTAAGACTTATTAATTAATATTAATTTTAAATATTCTATGTTTCGATTTTGTTTCATTATGCGCTTTTAATTTTGAATGACCGAATATTAGTTTAGAATTTCAAATCCGTTATTCTTAAAATGA
>NW_018194720.1:0-399 GCF_001263595.1 Phalaenopsis equestris
GCAAAAGATATCCACTAAGCCCATCTTATCACACAACACAGATAGCTCTAATGAGCTAAGTTTGTTGGTGAGACAGTCAGCTACTTGCTCCCTAGTAGCTACATGATTTATCTTCAGTAGCCTACTATTCAACTTCTTCTTGATGAAGAACCTATTAGTCTCCACATGCTTGGTTTTGTCGTGCCACACAAGGTTGTTGGTAATGCTGATTGATGATTTGTTGTCGCGCCACTACTTCATATGAGCTTCTTGTTCCATGATGTGCTCTACCAATAAAGCTCTCAACCATAACTTCTCGGCAATTCCTAAGGCCATGACCCTATACTTTACCTTTATCATCGACCTCGTAACTATTGACTGCTTTTTGCTCTTCCAAGAGACCAAATTGCCCCCTACGAA
>NW_018194721.1:0-399 GCF_001263595.1 Phalaenopsis equestris
TTTTTTTTTGTAAAAATTAAATTGTATTTTTCTGGTAGTCACCACTGATTGTCAAATTTGATAGAAAAATGCAGCTTTCAGTTATAATGTTTAGATAAATACAGTTTTACTAAACAGAAAATACTGCGGTATGGTGTGCCGCCACCGTACCACCTCCCGAAACACACCTGATGATATTCACACAAATTTTTATAATTATTAGTGAAACATTCTAATCTTTTAATTTTTATGGGTATTTACATTTACATATCCCCTAATTTTTATGTTTTTTTATATTTAATACATAATCTCTTATCTTTATATTAATATCACCGAAATCTTTCGTATCACATAAAAAGTAATGTAATTTTAATTTTTAAAAGGTAAAAAGTGCATAAGAAAATAGCATAAAAATAAAGA
>NW_018194722.1:0-399 GCF_001263595.1 Phalaenopsis equestris
AAAAAAAAACATGGAGCTTAAACATGCTTGTGATACTAATGTTTTTGCTTTTAATTTTATCTTAATAATAATCCTTTTCATTACAATCAGTAATTGGAGGCATAATTAGATGAATAAAAAATGCTTAATGGAAGCACCAATGAACTTCAAAGCAAGGTGTTGTATCTTTGATCTTCCATTTAAGAAACTTTCTGTTTTCTTTTGTGAGATATCTCGGTTGCAGCTGTGCCACTGACAGAGTTTCTGCATTTTTAAATGGCCAACTTTAGAAACATAGCTTGCAACATTTATAGACAGATCTACCAAAGTCTTAATGGCAACAAGGCCTTTTCAATCTTTTTCTTTAAGTGGGTTTTACCCAGAATATACACTTTTTTGAAAAAGGGTTTTAAGTGCAAA
>NW_018194723.1:0-399 GCF_001263595.1 Phalaenopsis equestris
GTACCACTGAATTCTTAAATATTTAAACTTCACAAGAAATGAAATCTAAAAATTAAATAAAATATGGACTAAATATACATACCACTGAACTATAATGTATTTATTTTAGGGCATTTACATGCATACACCCCAAGTCCTATTTATTTACATATATAACACCTAAATTAGAGCATGGTTCACTTTTTTAAATGGTAGCCTTGCATGTCTATATGGGTTGCCTGAGAAGCCTCCGTTCAGGCCATCCTCAACAGTTTTAGTGCAAGGGAAATTTCCATCCTTTATTCAAGGTCAATCAATGATTCATCATCGATTCCCTCAACAAAGAGAGAGAAACATAATCCAAAAAATAAAATGAAAAAAATGGAAAATTTACATACATACCACACAATTGTTATGTAT
>NW_018194724.1:0-399 GCF_001263595.1 Phalaenopsis equestris
GGGGGGGGGGGGGGGTTGGGGGGTGATTTTTATATCATGAGATGCCAACATTTGGTGAACACTGACTCGATGATAAGTAGGGGAATATTCAAAAATCCAAGGAGGTGAAGTTGATACCTTTTGAAGAAAAGTTTGACCTTTCTTTGAGAGTATGCAAGATCAAGCTTGTAGAGATTGACAATATCCTTACCAAGCACAACAACGTGAATCACACCGATGCAATAGAAATATTTTCAATGGGATGCAAGTTAGCATAGTTTCAAGATAACTTATCCTTCATGAAAATTTTTCTTTCCCAGCAACATCGAGAGCTGATGGATTCTTGAGAAGAATTGAAGAAGTCTTGAGGTAACATTGATTAGAGCGTGCAGACATGTCGACACTATTTTTGGTGTGGGG
>NW_018194725.1:0-399 GCF_001263595.1 Phalaenopsis equestris
AAAGCTCTAAAAACCACCTTAAACACCACACAAAAGATTGGGAAGATGAGGGGTGAATTCCACATGAAGGAAGGGACTCTAATTAATAAACTTTATTTCAAGTGCTTAAGCGCCAAATATTGGTGCTTAAGCACTATCTGACATTTTGGACTTGGTTGTTGAGCACCAAATCTTGCCTCTAGAGCACAAATTTTTGGTGCATAGACGCCGAAATGTAGCGCCTAGATGCTAGTGCCTAAATTTGCACTGCTTTGCCTAAGGTCCAATTAACAGTCTCGACCTCATTTTAACCATTAAAATTAGTATTTTGTGCTTCATCTTATCATGTAAGTCCCAGTGTCACACACTACTTTAAACATAACACACATCTTAAAAAAACATCACAACAACAAACAATTT
>NW_018194726.1:0-399 GCF_001263595.1 Phalaenopsis equestris
TCGTTTCAAGTAATATATGATTTTCTTTAAAAACCACAGTATCAATCCTATAGGGAAGCTGTAACTTCTTAACAATGACTTAGAAAAGTTTATATTATAAACTGCAAACACAACTTATAGGAGATAAATGTTGAAATTTTTAGAAAGAAAAAAAAATTAAATTTATACGGGATTTGATTCTAAGCAGAAAGTAAATAAAACTAATATTATATAAATGAAAGTTTCAACTGCTATAAAAAGATCATTTCCCTTGCATAGAGATGATAATTAGTGTAAAGTTTGAATGTTTAAGAATCAAATGTGGTATTGTGATGAATAGGAGCATACTTATTCTTTACCACCTCCTGGTGCTTGTAAAGAACGCCAACTAGCCTAAAGTTTGTTCCAAGTAGTGTAGTA
>NW_018194727.1:0-399 GCF_001263595.1 Phalaenopsis equestris
GTGCAGACCTCGCATGAGTAGTCCCAAGCACTCAAGTCCAAGTTTCAAGGGCTAAGGAATAATATGTAGAGGGCCTGAAAATGAGTTCCTAAGGGATTAGAAGGACATAAGTGAGCCCTTCATGACTCCACAATGCGAACACCACAATTCATACATTGCACTGACATTTAAACTGAAGTTAATTTTTGATATAATCCATTCCAATCCTAAGTCTAACCTAAATGTCCAAAATTAACCAAATGTTCAAATTACCCTAAATTAAATCCTCAAATCAATTCAAAATCACTCAATTACCTTTCCAAGCTCCTCATGCCAATTATCCAAGACAATTTGATCAATCAATTAAACCAAATTAAAGTCTAGCCAAACTCAAACTCAAATTCAAGCTCATGACATGAT
>NW_018194728.1:0-399 GCF_001263595.1 Phalaenopsis equestris
ATTGAAGCTGATGGTATTTCTTATTTTACTAATCTGTTTAATAGTGAAAAGGTTGTTCTTAATTCAATTGATAATTCTCTTTTTGATAATAATGAGTTTTCGGCTCATCATTTAGCTTTAGATGTGGTTCCTACAAGTACAGAGATTAAAGAGGCTTTGGATGGTATTGACGGTAATAACTCAGCCGGTCCTGATGGTTTCTCAGCAGAATTTTATAAATTTTATTGGGATGTTATTAAAGTTGATCTTATTTATGTTATATAGTATTTTTTTAAAGGGAAGGATCTCCCGAAGTATTTTAAAGCTTCCAATAAGATTCTTATTCCTAAAGCTAGTAAAGGGATTATTTGGGATGCTTATCGGCCTATTAACCTTACCATTATGGTTTCTAAAATTATC
>NW_018194729.1:0-399 GCF_001263595.1 Phalaenopsis equestris
CTCAGATCCTCCTGCTCCAGCATTCTCAACCATGGCATGTAGAAAATCGCCTTTGGAATATCAGATGAAATAATACATTTTAATTGGAGTATAATGGCGCTAATGGATAAAAGTTCACTGAAAAGGAATGGGCATGCAAAATATTAGACAAAATAATAGAATTGGTACGTCTCACTATACTCTTACCAACCACAGCTGTGTTGTACTATCAGCAGTTTGAATACTCTCTGAAACTGCTAGATAAATATAAGATATTCACTAGTGGCACCTGTCAACACATTTTAATTGGAGTACAATGGCGCTAATAGATAAAAGGTTCACTGAAAAGGAATGAACTTTCAAAATACTAGACAAAGTCATAGAATTGGTACACCTCACTATACTCTTACCAACCACAGG
>NW_018194730.1:0-399 GCF_001263595.1 Phalaenopsis equestris
TTAGAACGAGGATACTTTTTTCAGTTGTAATTTTTCTCGATCCACTGAATGTTCTATTGTGTTGTATTATCATTTGGTTTATCCCAGTTTTCAATATTTAAAACAATTATACCGTCTATATTCACCAATAACAATATTGCTAGATTCAAATATGAGATTTGTCAATTAGTTAAACAACGTCGTATTCTGTATCCATCTCTCTTACACGTCTTCCGCTTCACAGTGACTTATTGGGATCCTCTCGCACTCTCAGCTACACTAATACACTGTGGTTTTTTACCTTGATTGATGACCTTACTTGAATGACGTGGGGTCTATCTTAAAAGATAAATCTGAAGTTGCGGTCACCTTAAATAACTTTCACTCCTTCATTTTGACCCAATTCAAAACATCAATTTA
>NW_018194731.1:0-399 GCF_001263595.1 Phalaenopsis equestris
GTAGAACAAAATAACAACTTAGTCACTGTATACTGCAACACTTTAACTTGTAATTGGCAACAACTTGGCATATTAGAGAAATTGTAATTGAGATTCCTTGAAGATAGCAATATAAGAAGATAACAAAAGAAGAATGAGTGTAAAAACTCTTACTTGCATAAATAAAAATAAACAATGTTCGTGAAATAAATAGTAAATGAGAGTGTACAACAGTACAAGTTCCTACTCGGCATAAATAAGAGTAAAGTGCCAAAATAGTTTTCGATCATTTGTATGAGGTCACTTTAATCCTAGCATTTCTAAAAGTCTCAAATTAGTCCCACACTCCTTAAATTAGGGTTAAAATAATCCCCATTGGAGGACCAATAGAGCTCAATTTTAAAGTCGAGGGCTATTTCA
>NW_018194732.1:0-399 GCF_001263595.1 Phalaenopsis equestris
TGTAGTTACAAACCACGTTTCTTGGATGAATGGCTTATGTTGGGTTGCGAAGAAGACAAGTGCTGAAAAAGGGGGTATATGACATATATACCACCTAATTCCCATGTATTTACATATATAACACATTAAATTCCGTAGGGTTTTACATACATAGCACACGATGCTAATGTATTTAGATATCTTATACCTAAACTTTCATACTTACATATCACTGAATTATTTAACATTACATCAAAATATAGTATTATTATTAATTAAAAAAAAAACACAAATACACTTTTTATGCATGTATTTAAAGTGCCAAAATGTTGTGAAAGGAGAAGAAAACGGAGATTTACATGCATAACACTCTATAACTCGGTTGTATTTACGTATCTAATACCTAAGGGTCTGTTTGGG
>NW_018194733.1:0-399 GCF_001263595.1 Phalaenopsis equestris
TTACTCATTTATGAAAAGGCCCAACCAAAGAGCTCAGAGAGTTGTGCTGACACAAATTTTCCAAAAACAGAAAAGACTCGCTCACAATCCTTATGAATGGAATAAAGCATTGCATGTATTTGTCGTGATATCAATATAATGAATACACAAACATATTGCCTGCTTTACAACAAACTGAAGAAAATGTAGTCATAATTGGGGTGCCAATAGCCCACAATGAAATTAACTAGACCTGCAATTTAGCTGATCCATGGAAATCATTACAAGCATACTTGCTATGATTCAAGCCCAAATTAATACATGATTTTTCTTTGGTCACTAATTTAAATAATCAAAGACAAACTATGGCACAGACCAACTATACAATTAAGATGAAACCATTTAAGCATGGTCAAATTA
>NW_018194734.1:0-399 GCF_001263595.1 Phalaenopsis equestris
CATATGTAGCATTTTTTGTATGATTGCATGAGCACATTGGGTCTATCGTGTGCCCTAAATTGATCCTTATTCTTTTTTGGTTTGATTGGTCATGCTGGGCAGATCACCCTGTCTTTTGGGTTTGATCGACCGCTACGTGTCAACCACCCACTTTGGGTTTGATCAACTGTCCCAAGCTGATCATCCACTCTTTTTGGCCGGATTGGTTACCCCGAATTGATCCACCCACTTCTTCAATCAGATCGGTCACCACGACCCGGTCGACTGGTCACTTGCATCATATTGCATGTTATTGTATGGTGTGCATAATCATATTTTCTATTTGTCTTCTTGAATGTTGTACTCCATATGTGTTTGCATTTGAATTTGCACTGGTGTGATTCTCCTCAGTGAGGATCA
>NW_018194735.1:0-399 GCF_001263595.1 Phalaenopsis equestris
ACAGGATCGTTTAACTGTGAATCGAGAGATCTACCCATCCATTAGCCTTGCCTTCAGTAGAATATACAGAGATGATGGTGTTAGGGGCTTATATGCAGGCATATTTCCAACCCTTGTCGGCATGCTTCCTTACAGCACGTGTTACTATTTCATGTATGAGAAAATAAAGACATCATATTGTCGGTCAAAGAAGAAAAAGAATCTGAACCGTCCTGAGCTACTATTGATTGGGGCTGTTTCAGGTGTGATTTTATCTTTAGTTTTTTGTTCATATATCGATAACTGTTATGCTAGTTTATTGAATTATGGTTTATTTGGGGCAGTTTTTCCAATGCTTGGATACTATTACCTCATCTACATTTGGTTGCAGTTTTTTTGCTTCTTTGCAAAAGATTGTGT
>NW_018194736.1:0-399 GCF_001263595.1 Phalaenopsis equestris
TTGTCGTTCGAGGAGGATGATTAGAACTACTAAGAAAGTAGACATGTTCTACTGCTTCTCAGATAAAAATATGGAGAATGAGGACATTCCACCCAGTAGTTGCAGTTTATCCCAGTTCAATGAATGTCTTATTATGTTGTTACACTGTCATTTCGGTCATTTTAGTTTCCAGTATCTAAAATAATTGTATATGTTAATTTTTACTAATAAAAATCATTCTAATTTTAAATGTGAAAATTGTCACTTAGATAAATATCATCGTGTTTCTTATCCACCACGCAATTACACAGCTTTTGCTTATTTCTCTCTTATTCCCAGTGACTTATGGGGACCCTCTTGCGCTCCTAGCTACACCAAAAAACGGTGTTTCCTTACTTTAATTGATGACCACACTTAGAT
>NW_018194737.1:0-399 GCF_001263595.1 Phalaenopsis equestris
CCATGTCAAAGACCTATGGGTACTCAACCTTTAATTTTAACAACCTAGTAATGACCAACTGAACGCCAATGATTAAGGCTAAGTAAATTTTGAATCAAAGAGAGTAAGAATTTGGTTTGAGTTCTAATTTCGGGCCCTAATCATCCACTAGTCCTCTATGGTAGTCTCTAATACAATTAAGGCAAGATTATAGGCTCTACAAGATTGAGAGCGGAGAGAAAATAGACTTCACCAAGAGTGAGGTCAACAGACATTAATCAATTTGGTGGAGCTCAAACGGCTATTTTAAACATAGTTTTATATTAATCGTGCAGCATTCTCGAACCTAGTTTAAGCATTTCCTACATTGGTTGAAGCTCATGCGGGCTTTTAATTTTATTTATTTGATTATCGTAAATA
>NW_018194738.1:0-399 GCF_001263595.1 Phalaenopsis equestris
AAAAAAGGATTTATTTCCATATACTGATGTGACGTCCTGATTTCTTATTTTTGCGAATTCTTTTATTGACCAAAATTCTTATGCATTTTTAGTTATTGGCTTGTTAGTATTTCTGATTTTATTTAAACTCAAATGTAGTTTCATAAATTATGATAAAGGTTGAGTTGCTGCTGCTGAATAGTTGACATTGCACATTAGAACTTGATTTTACTGTTATTTTGTGCTTGATATTTTATATTCATATGAAAATCTTCTGTAGGTTCGTCGCTGTGGAAAAGATTAAAGATCAATTACTGGAATGTAACAAACAGACATACTGGGTTCCCGAATATGTCAAGGTTTGCACTTTTTAGCCTATCAAATGATGTATTTCTTTCTTTGTTATGTGTGTATTTCTGA
>NW_018194739.1:0-399 GCF_001263595.1 Phalaenopsis equestris
AGTTGTTGTAGCCTTCCTCTTTATCATGGAATTCCAATCATTCTTTGCAAAGAAAAATCATATTAACCACTATCTTAAAGATTCCTTTGTACAAAATTCTGCCTGTTTTTTTTAGATGGAGATGTGGTCATGTGTGTCCTACTAAATCAACCCAAAGGAGTGAAAATATTTGGCATCAACTTCAACTCACATTTACTAAAAAAACAATCAGCCTGATGACAACTGTTGTTGCACAAGAGAAGAACTCGAAAATGACTCCATGCACTATCAAAATGTCCAATAGCTCGAGTATCGCAACATTGCCTCATAAATGGTAACCTTATCTAAGGGAGGAGAATAGGCTCAATCGGTTGGGGTGGGTAACTTCACCACCATATCATTCAACAAAATAAGTTTTTT
>NW_018194740.1:0-399 GCF_001263595.1 Phalaenopsis equestris
TTCTAAAATGCTGAAACTAAATTGGACATTCTTCATATTCTGGGGACTATTTTGGTTTTTTACTCGTAATTTCAGATTTGGTCAAAGTAGGATTGAGTAACTTTCTTTGACGGATTTATTTTTAACATTTAATAAGTTATACAATATAACTAGTAATATTTGTTATTATAATTTTTATATTGTTTATTTTATTTTTTTCTCAAAGTTAATAATATTTTATAATTACTTTTTTGTTGTCTTATACACATGGCTCAAACATAGATGTTATAATCTTTAGTGAAATCATTGACAAGTTTTATCATTTATTAGTGTATATACCGAAACTGTCAGCACAAATCTCAAAGCAATTGAACAACCATGATGACGACCAGACAATCAAGGCATCTTACCGTTCAACAT
>NW_018194741.1:0-399 GCF_001263595.1 Phalaenopsis equestris
TAAAAAAAAAATAGAAGATACTAGAATTAAAATATTTCTAAAAATCCAACATTTATAGTAAAGAGTTTTCCTTGCTATACTAGTTGCACAATTTGTTGTAGAAGTTCATTTCTTTTATATTTTTTAAAATTGGCAATGAACGGTGGTGTTTTTTGGTTATATAGCACACAATGTGCATAGAAAGCTCGTGTTTTTGTTAACTAAATTTAACAAATCACAATTAATATCACATCTATGAAGCACAAGCACGGGCACGGGGATATGAACATGGACACGACACGATACAGAGACACAATATATATAAGAAAAATAGGACACGACATGCCATGGGTACGTTTTTATAGTTAATTAATTATTAATATGAAATATATATTTTTTCATTATTTTTTATTAAAAATA
>NW_018194742.1:0-399 GCF_001263595.1 Phalaenopsis equestris
TATCCAATGAGAAGAAATCCAAGAATAACTCAGGTGGAGTTCGCAGACTTACGACTCAGGATACTGGAGTTACTTATACCAAATGCAGAAAATAACATAAAGGTGTATGCTTGATGGGCTCTAACATTTGTTATTTGTGTCGTTATTCTGGTCATATAGCAAGATAGTTCATCTCTTGGCCAGAAAGTGTTGAAGATCATAAATCTGGTAGAGCTCCTTCACAAAAGACTGCAGGTGATCAGAAAAAAATCAAGTCTACAGCTTCAGGTCCTACCCAAGGTCATCCCAGACAATCGATTCGACCTTGACTATATTCCCTTACCCATAATGAGCTTGTAGAACCAACTATTGCTGCTGGTGATGAGGTCTAATTAGTTTGCCATTTTCTAGCATGTTTTT
>NW_018194743.1:0-399 GCF_001263595.1 Phalaenopsis equestris
ATATATATATATATATATATATATAGGAGCAATTCCCATGTATTGGCATATTAATCAGTCTATAACTTCAATTTTTGCATACAGAGCGCCCAATTTATGCCAAATATATAGAAATCGGGCGATTATGTAAAAATTAATGTTTGAATGATTGATATGTTAATAAATACGGCTAAGTGATAGGCATTTGAAGGCCGCTTTTTATTTTTGGAATTTGATGAGTATAAATATTAATTTGTACAATAGTCGCTCAATTTTATATATAAAAAATATATATATCGAATATTATATCGAGAAAATATTGTATCAGGATTCCGCACATAGAGTTATGTGCGGAGTCGAATGAAATCACGCGACGTGGCGATGACAGAAAAAAAAATAAAATCTGTCAAGTAATACAAG
>NW_018194744.1:0-399 GCF_001263595.1 Phalaenopsis equestris
TACATCTAAAATCTAGATGTTCATAATATATGTAAAAAATCAAGTGTTGGTATTAGATATGTAAATGCATAGGAGTTGAATGATCTGTATATAATGATATGTATGCATATCTTCACGTGCTAAGTGCTTGGCCCAAGTTTTCTTAGAATACCCGAAGGATGATGTAACATTGACTTAGTTCTTAACTCTTTAAAATGGGAAGAAAAATCAAAATTTGGCAAAGTATATTAAGTTTTACTTCTCACCTTGTTGATGATGAATCCTCTTGCTTATGCTTTTTTATGTTCTTCTCAATTTTTTGTTTGTATTTTGTTTTTTGGCTTTTGATTTATTTTAGAGGTTGTTTGGTTGGAGCGTTTTTTCTGTCCGGACTCATGACGTAGCTTTACGTGCGGCATA
>NW_018194745.1:0-399 GCF_001263595.1 Phalaenopsis equestris
AAGAAATCTCGCTAAAAATAGTCAAACACCACCTTTTGAATCATCCTCAGTCGTTTCCATCACCGCGGATCTTCCGGTGCCAATCTGATGCTTTTGGTGCCATCTCTCTGGAACATGGTGCCTCAGGTGCCAGTTTAGATTTGTGCAACATTTCGTTTTAAATCCAAACTACTCTCAAATTTTCCATATAAGTTAATAAATAAAAATCTTTCAAATACACAAAATTCATAGAGAAAGCCTAAATTTATGTATATAATAATACTTATAAAAATAGATAAAATCATAAACAAACTTAAATATGGGTTCCATCCCACGAAACGCTTGTTTAATGGCGTCAGCTCGACATTCCTAATCATTACTTTGGGTGACTCAACATTACAATTTCTTTAAAAACTTGTC
>NW_018194746.1:0-399 GCF_001263595.1 Phalaenopsis equestris
TATCCTCTCAATTCTCTATCCCCCATTACTGAGCACCGTGAACGGTGAAAACGTCTGGGGGCGCAAGAAACGCTGGTTCCCCTTGCCCCAACCCATGTCCGCTGCCGTCAGATCGCGAGCTCTTGGCTGGGTTGTTGCAGCAGAGTCAGCCTCTGCCTCCATCCAATCTCTATACCTCTCCTCTCACTGCGTCCACGCCGGCCGGATCTCCGACCTGTACGCCCTCCACCGACGGAGATTGGACGACCTGTGTCCTCGATTCCCAGGTCACTTCCTCCCCACCAAGCTTCTCTCACTACAGGGCGAACTAGTCGATCGAGGTACTCTTAGCTCGGTCGCTGCGTCCGCCGCTGTATCGAGGTCATCTGGTGACCCACCCGAGATATGGCAGGGGGCCCC
>NW_018194747.1:0-399 GCF_001263595.1 Phalaenopsis equestris
AAGAACATAAATTATAATTAATGACTTATGTATTGATAAGCTATCAACAAATTTTCATCATCAAGCACGAATCTTGCAGTATGACAGGGATCTCGATATAATTTCTTAATAAAATAATATCAGACTTTGACTAAAAAATCATAAAAAACTCTAATTTTTGTAAACTTATTGTCACACTGACCGGCCCAATGAGACAGATCCAACAATACCAAAAATAGTCCAACCCGAGTCATATCAAGCCATTAAACAACATTTTAAAGCTTTCAATGCATAATTGGAAGGTCAAGGAGATTCCAAATCAAGCATGCTTATAGTAAAATCAAGCATCTCAGTGATACAAATACAACGAGCTCAGGATCACTCAATTTCGTCATCATTAAGGCACTCAAAATATTCATC
>NW_018194748.1:0-399 GCF_001263595.1 Phalaenopsis equestris
ATGGATGAGGTTGTAGACAAAATCAAATCCAAAATAAAGGACTGGAGAAATACTAATTTATCAAATGGTGGTAGGCTCACCTTGTTGAAAAGTACGCTTTTTAATCTACCTTTATATGCTATGAATGTTCTAAAGACATAAAAGAGCACCCAAAAACACTTGAAGTGCTCTTTAACAAATTTCTTCGGAGTGGTGCACAGTCTAGCGAAATTTGGGCTAACTAGGAAATGATTAGTAAATCTATTTCTATTGGGGGGACTTGGTTTTAAAACACTTCAACAGATAATTGATATAAATATGAGCAAGCTCTAGTTTAAATTTAGAGCTAGGAATTCTTTATGGACCCAATTTATGTTTCACAAAAATTGCACTTTTACACACCCCTCCATTGTCACATGG
>NW_018194749.1:0-399 GCF_001263595.1 Phalaenopsis equestris
ACAACTTAAACTTTATGAAAAACTAATCAAAATTAAGCACAAAGTTTATAAGATCATATAATTGTATTTGGTTCAAAAAATTGTAGAATTAAAAAATTAACACGATTAATGCAACAAATTTAAGCAAAAATAAAAATAACTTGGTTATTTCAACAATGACATCACAAAACATTTTCTTATATACACTCAATTTTAATTATCTAAGAACTAATAGGTAATTCCAATATATATTTCCCAACATATGAAAATATGAATCAAGAAAATCTTACAAATTCAACTTCAAAAGCAACATAAACTATTCACAATTACAAAAAAAAATTGAAAACATTCCTACAATGACATAAGAGGTTTTGTTCTACACAAAATGCTACTTCTCATCATTATTGTCGTTAAAAATGT
>NW_018194750.1:0-399 GCF_001263595.1 Phalaenopsis equestris
GCGCTGCTCGTTAGCCAGGCGGTAATGAGCGCCGCCACAAAGTGTCTCTGCTTAGGCAGCGCTCTTGCTAGCGTCCGCGTCGGCCGCCGTGCTTGTACAGTGGCTTCGTTTGCCATTTCCTGGTAAAGCGCCACCTTTGCATTTTGTTTTGGGTCTATTTTTTTCTTTGCTTTCAAGAATAGCTCTATTAGATTCAGACTAACTTCAGCAATTTGTGTGGCGCGGACATGTTATAGAAAATTAAGAAATTTAGTTGCTTCACATGCCTTAACGATATGGGTGAAAGTTCGGTATTTTGAAGAAGGGAGTGCCTCGATACTGATCGCTTTGGTCTCTAGGAATCCCGGTCGTTTTCGTATTACAGATCCTAGAAAAGTCCGGGCTACTAAGCTGTTGACG
>NW_018194751.1:0-399 GCF_001263595.1 Phalaenopsis equestris
TTCTTCTAGTCCTTATTTAAACTCCTTTAAGAATAAGTAAATTTGAATATTTTGATGGCCTCGGAGCAATAGAGCCATAAAAAACTTGACCGGGTCGTCTAAAAATTATTCAACCAACTAAACTAATAAATTAAAACATAATTTTATGCTAATCTCATTCTATTTAAAGGTTTGCTGAACACATAAGTCAAGTTGCGCTTTAGATTTACTTGGCATTTTAAGCTAAATCTATTTTGCATGGACATTATTCTAAAGCCAGGACTGTAAACCTCAAAACACAACAACGACATCAACAAAACAACAAAACAACAACATCAAAGAGATAACAAAAAACAACAAGACAAAATGTCATAAACAACATAACAAAATAATATAAAAAAAACAAAACAACATAAAAAT
>NW_018194752.1:0-399 GCF_001263595.1 Phalaenopsis equestris
AATGCCTAACTCTAAGCTATTTGATCAATTTGAGCAAGGATAAAGTTATATCATATATTATATTTTGTATTTATGTCTATAAGTAGGCTAATGTGAGTCAAAGTAATCATAATGATACATATTTGAGATTCAACAATATGATTATTATAATAAGATGATTATAATGCATCAATGGAAAGTATGTTTGGGTGAGATGATCATCAATTTTCAATAGCTTAAATGTTAGGGCAGTTGGTCTTTTTGCTCATTCGCTATGAATACGAGTGTGCCGTAAAATTTAGCATCACCAACTTTTAATGTGGGATAATTCTTCAACACCTATTACTTAAGATATTAGGTCTTAATGTTGCTCAAGCTCATCCATCATCATTTCATGTTACCCTCATAAAAATGTTTTTT
>NW_018194753.1:0-399 GCF_001263595.1 Phalaenopsis equestris
CACAATCCAAAGGCTTATAAACTAAAGATCAGATACATGATGATGCCATGAATGATGATCATGAAGACACCGATGTTAAGGAGTTGGAAGCAGGGGTTGAGGAGAAGAAGAAGAGGGATAAGGGTAAAGTGATGCATGGTAAGTGAAAAGTTCGCCAATTGTTTGTTCAAATGCTACTTTCTCCTCTGCATGTATGCTTGTTTCACTTTGAAGGTTTATGATTCAGTTGTCTGCAACGCAACCTAGTGTAGAGTCAGGTCTGCGTATAACTTGTAAGGGAAAAATTTTCTTGAATTGTTGATATAAAACATTGAATTGATTTCGAAAGTAGTTCCATGTTATAATTCGGAAGTTTAGTTAGTGCTGCATACTTATAAAAACAAGTAGTTTCTACCACCT
>NW_018194754.1:0-399 GCF_001263595.1 Phalaenopsis equestris
TTGTATCCGAGGAGGTGGTGGTGCTCCAGTTGTATACTACTCCAATGCAATGATGTATCTTCCCTAACCCCTTACCTCATCCCAACACCTAGCTGTCCTCTCCCAACAACATAATCTTGTTGTCCAGCTGTCCAGACTTACTCCCAACACCCAGTCGACCCTTCCCTGTGACATAACCTTGTTGTCCAACTTCCCAGACTTACTCCCAACATCCAGCCGACTCTTCCTTTTGGCATAATCTACTATCCACTCCAACAACCTTCATCCCAACCCCAGTCACCGTTGTTTTGCAACAAAACTTGGTGCTCAACTCTCCATCCTTGTCGTCCCTGCAGTTCTGCATCTTTCCCTCACTGCCACCAATATCCATTTGTTGCTACCACCCCTGTCAATCATCCT
>NW_018194755.1:0-399 GCF_001263595.1 Phalaenopsis equestris
CTTGGCGTTGTCTTCAACTGTAATCTGGTTAGTGATGATGACTTTGAAAAACGGTATCTAAAATTCCAGTGGGAGTACAGCTTCAAAATCATACACAAGAGAATACGGCGTACATTGAGTAGGCATCTTGAATGTCATCTGGTAGTCCTACAAAGCTCCTAACAACTTCTCCTGTCATCCTTTCTTATTTTCATTCAATGTCTTATTTAAAATCTGCATGAGTGTCTTATTGAAGGCCTCAGCTAGGTCGTTCGCTTTAGGGAAATAAATGATAGAGTATCTCTAATCTATTCCATGTGGCTTGACAAAATTGTTGATTTTTGTACTCTTGAAGGCTGACCCGTTTTTTGAAATAACTCGACACGGAACACCAAAATGGTAGACAATTTGACTCTTGAA
>NW_018194756.1:0-399 GCF_001263595.1 Phalaenopsis equestris
TTTTCATGCATAGATAAGGTGGCATATATATATATGTAAAGATTAATGTTGTGTTATATATGTAAATACGTAGGAATTGAGGGGTGTAAATCTTCCGTTTGTTTATGCGTCCATAGGTTAATATGTAGGGGGGGTTGAGAAAATAGAACATTACCTTTCCCTTTTAAAACAACTTTCTGACCTGGTTGAGTGCCTGGCCTTACCTGAGGGTAAAAATGAAAAAGAAGATGTCACAGGAAAAAAAAAAAATCCAAAAAGAAGTGTATAAGGCTAACAAGCATCCTGAGGCATGCTTAATGCGGAAAACTTAAGAAGACCTTAAGAACAACATCCCCAGTAAGAGTTGGGACATGAATAGTACCGCCTAATATAGCCTGTAAGCATAGAAAAAAATAAAAT
>NW_018194757.1:0-399 GCF_001263595.1 Phalaenopsis equestris
CACTTATCTTTCTACTGGAACGCAAAAGATGTTTATCACCAAGATTCGCTTTGGAATAATTATGAGTTTCTATAAATTTTTAGCTATCCAATTACCTTGACCATCAACTGGTATCGAATCATTGTTGTACAACCAATCCTTACATCCATTTTTTTGTATTTAACAGTCTCAGTAATATTTAACTCTTTCTTGAAACATGCTTCACAACAGACAAAGTCCTTTGTCTTAATATTTCTCGAGTTAGGCCAAAAACTAGTGTGCTCCTTGCGAACAGTAAATTCGATATGATGAGCATAAGCGCATATAGTTCGTATGTTTCTTTCTCGTTGTGCACAACGGTGTGAAGTAATATGTCTGTAGTTGGCTCGGTACTGCAAAATACAGAATGTTAATCTTAAA
>NW_018194758.1:0-399 GCF_001263595.1 Phalaenopsis equestris
CGGAGTCTTCGGAAAGGCTCTGTTGCCATGCGGCGCCGGCGTGGAGCCATGAGTCGGCCGGAAGCCGCCCTGAGAACGAGAGCATGTTCTCTGCGGAGACGGCGGATGCATCTCACGTGAGCCAGGGCGAGCCGAACCATTCTGAGGAGGGAGAAGTCGGGCTCGAGCTCACGTTAGGTTTTGAGACGATGAGCCACCATGTGGATGACGGTAATTTGCCGGAGAGGCGGTGGCGCCAGAAGAATTTTCCGGCGGTAGAAGAAGAATACGGCGTTGATCTGCATCTCGAGCTTGCGGTTTGATTTTGAAATCTCTTAGATCGATTTGTGCAGCTGATAAATTAGTAGGAAGATAGTTAATTGTAGAATGATTTGGATCATAATTAACTACATTACAGGC
>NW_018194759.1:0-399 GCF_001263595.1 Phalaenopsis equestris
TTATAATCAATTAAAATTATTAATTTTAAAATAGAATACAAATATATTAATCTATATTTAAATAATATTTTAATTACAGTTGAGTAACTAGAGTTGTCAAAACGTCTTTGTTCGTGAAGAGTTAGTATTTAGCTCGCTAAGCAAATGAGCCGCTCACAAACGCTTTTTTTTTTCGAAATATAAACAAGTCGAATACAAACATTAATAATTTTTAACTAGCCGGACACGAGCTGAGCCTGAACTCGCTCGTGTTAAGCTCTTTTATACCCCTAGATTATATACAATTGAATAAAACCATTATTACTTTAAACATTGGTTTCTTTTGCACCCCTTAAAGACAACAAATTACAGAACCAACCTCAAAACATACACTAAATTTCACAACTTAATTTGCAGAAG
>NW_018194760.1:0-399 GCF_001263595.1 Phalaenopsis equestris
AATGGGCAAGCATACAAATATGCAAAAGACCTACATTGTGATTGTTCGACTGAGCATGAAAAAATCACAACATAAGCCAAAAGACACATCATGCAAATGAATGTAAGGATGCCTATATGCAACATGACACACAAATTGGATGTACCAGCAAAACAGACTAACTATAAAGAAGAATTATGCCTGACTGGGGACTTGGGATGTCGTACGACAAGCAGACACCAACTACAAGTGAGTTTGCATCGGGTAAAAAGATATTATGAAAAGGACTTACAGCTTACCCGATAGACACTCATCGAACACACATGCAAGATATGAAACAAACATATGAGAAATGTCAAACAAGTGACATACATTTGGTAAGCACACAAGAATGTTAAGTGTCAAACATACTAAGTGATG
>NW_018194761.1:0-399 GCF_001263595.1 Phalaenopsis equestris
ATATATATATATATATTTGCTTAATGGAGGAGAAGGGAGCCTGGGTGTTTGCTTGGTTGGAGTTGAGTGGAAGGGAGAGTTGCAAGGCTGGAGGAAGAAGGGAAGGAGGAGAGGGGAAGTTGGTTGGAATAAAGTGGATACGGGGAGCAAAAAATGGGAGAGTGAGGTGGAGAGAAATAAAATATAGCCGTGAGGGAGGAGGTAGCATTGAGGAAAAAACAAAAAACAAAAAAAAATTGCGTCTCTCTCCTTCGAAACGTGAGCTTCTTCTTCTTCCTTTTTTTAACGTCGACTATATATATACATATAACTTTTCTCCCTTTCTCTTTTTCCTTTTTTTTATTTTAATATATATATTTATTCTTTTATTATTTATTATTATTATTATTATTATTATTA
>NW_018194762.1:0-399 GCF_001263595.1 Phalaenopsis equestris
TAATTGTGCACAGTTGTGCAGTCCATCCATAGAAAATGAGCATTATTTTGCATGTATAAGTTAGTAAATTACAGACAGCTAGTCCTTGTATTTATATTGTTTTCTTATGAAATTTGTTTCAGTTTAGAACAACATCTTCCTATTATTTTGATAAGTGTTTCATTGTTGGTACCTATAATGGTCACCAATGCTTCTTATTCCGAAGGCAAAATTTACCATGCATAGAACCTGATGGCATTTTGGCTGGATGAACTTAGCGGGACAAGCCTCAAATTTTAAGGGGCAAACTAATTATATCAATAAATTAAAAAAAAAATATTATTTTAAAGAGTATAAATTTTATTTTTTAGATGTTTTATTAAGTTTAATATTGAATTAAAATCTAATATAAATTATAAC
>NW_018194763.1:0-399 GCF_001263595.1 Phalaenopsis equestris
ATCAGAGAGATTATGGGCTAATACAACGTAATTTCTGCTTAACTGTCTAGATTAAGCAAATATAATATAAAATCTTTGGAGACTGGTGTAAGTTTTCTCAGTTTTTTTTATATTTTGTAATGCTTGCTAAAGTGCTTGATGAGATAAAAAATGCATCTTTGACTTGATAGTGTTTCGATGGCTATTATAACTTAACTCAGGGATTCAATTTTCAGATATCTCTGCAGTTTGCCGGTTTTCTTCTGCCATGTTATGTGATAGCTCGCTCGTGTTACCTTCTCCAGAGCCAGCATAGGCGGCAAACATGGTTTTGATGCAGGTCAGTTCTGTTTAATTTTTAATTTCGAACTTCTATTATTTCTCCAAGTGTTTTTTTAAGGGTTATTCACCTGTTTTTTT
>NW_018194764.1:0-399 GCF_001263595.1 Phalaenopsis equestris
TATATATATATTTCACATCCTTTTATCATTATCCACAGTGATATTTGCGGAACTTCAAAGGTGAAAACTAAGGGGGTTCAGATGATTTATCTCATTTATTGAAGATCAAACTACAACCAGTTGGGTATTTTAAATGAAGAAGAAACCTAAAATAACACAAATCTTTCAAACCATCAATGACATGATTAAAACTCAATTTCAATGTAAAATTGTGATCCTCGCATGTAATACTTCAAAGAAATATTTCAACTCCATACGTGGGTCCCATTTTATATGAATAATTTATTGATAACCATTAAAAATAAGCAAAGAAAAAAAAAAGTCATCTCCTTAAGATAATGTCATCAAATTTCTAAACATTTTGGGGGCAGAGTAGTTCTTATTGCAACATACCTTATC
>NW_018194765.1:0-399 GCF_001263595.1 Phalaenopsis equestris
TTGAGTGGAAAAAAACATGTTAATATGATATCTCATTTGCTGGCTATTAAAATATGGCTTAACGAGTAATAAGTCATCACTTCTATAAAGAAGAAGACATGACGGATTTGCTTCTTTTGACTTTATAGCTTATTTATGCCCATTGTGGTGTTAGGTCGAGTCTTTGAGTGAAAAATAACATGTTAACAGGAGGCCTCGTTTGATTCAATTTGTAGAAAATTTAAATTGAACCAAACAATTTTTGTTATTGTCAACAGTTAACGTTTTTCACATCACCGTGTAGCTCCACTTCTTATTTACACACCCCAAAGATGTCTACCTCCATGTTTAAGCTTTCAAGAGAAATGCAGGCCCATGATGTGTTGACATCGGAAATCTTCCTATGAAGATGCATTATCT
>NW_018194766.1:0-399 GCF_001263595.1 Phalaenopsis equestris
AAGTTCCTCCTGGTGAGGAAACTCATCAACGGGTATCTTTTTTTGAATTTGGGCCTTAGCATCCTTCTGAATCCTTCAACTGCAATTCCTTCTTTAAGATCTGGTTAACGGGACAGACTTCAAGCTAGATCCGATTTTAAACACCTATGGAGGGACGATAAATCCTCCAACTGTATCTGCAATAATCATAATCTCCTTTCTTTTGGTAGATGAGGGAACAACGGACTTAACAGGTGTCGGTGTTACAGTGGTTTTCACCTTCTTGCAGGAAGCGAAATCTTGAAGACAGTTCAACTTAAATTCCACTAACGGATCTTGTAATTCCAGAGCGGCAACATTCATTACGAATAACGGGGCTTTTCCTAGCATGACTTTGAGTTCATCGAATCTGGCTCCAAA
>NW_018194767.1:0-399 GCF_001263595.1 Phalaenopsis equestris
TATATATATATATAGATTGAGATTCATGTAAAATGATAAAAATTATTAATGAGGCATCAAGTAGAAATAAATTCATCATTTTTAAAATAAAATTTATCTTCATCAACTACATGAGGGGACTCCTAAACTAACTCAAATCATATCATAATAATCCCTTCCTTTGTTACCTTTGAATTGCTATCACCATGTGAAAATCATACCTCCACATGTCATTTTCATAAATCATAATCATCATCGCCATTAATCTTATTAAACTAGACTTTATAAAATTTAAATGTTCATTCTCTATTCTCTATGTATAACTACCCCACTTATCTACTCTTTTAACATTAACTTTATGTATAACTCATGCTGTAATAAATGAAACATTTTTTTTCGTACATTAAAGAATATTTTTTT
>NW_018194768.1:0-399 GCF_001263595.1 Phalaenopsis equestris
GCCTAGGATCTTGCAAATAGGGGTATTCGGCTGAGGCGACGAACTGACCAGGTAGACAAGACATAGGTCTCATAAGACTTTAGTCAAAGTAACAAATGAGTCACAGTTCACCCGACAAACACAAATCGACTCATCAAACGACTAATTGTCAAACAAAAGTGCTGGCAGAAACCTCCTAATTGTGATTGGGTGTAAGACCAACTCTTGTCGCGGCTGACGAGATTGTCGTTCAACTGAATGCCTCAGTCAATCAAACACAAGGCATGATCGCCACCCAATCAATCACCTCACTCGACCGCATTCTAGAGAATCGGCCAACCAATTACCACCTTATCAAAATCCAAATTGTAATACAGCTGGAATAAAATTCATACAATTTATTAAAACATTAATCATATT
>NW_018194769.1:0-399 GCF_001263595.1 Phalaenopsis equestris
TTGAAATTTAGGAGTTAGATATGTAAATACATAGCAATTTAGTTAAATGTATATAAATCTTCCTTAAATTTTAGATAATTAAATAATTAAATATAACTTTTTTTAAAAATTAATATATTTGATACACTAGAATCAATACTGTGTTCGTGTGTGTGTGTGTTTATAATACAAATTTAATTAAAACATGATAGATATTACAAATTTAAATAATTTATTGGAAGTTATTAAATTATATGTTGGTGAGATTTGCTTTTTGCTGGTGCACAATTTTGATATTTGGGGACCTGGGGCAAATGGGTAGTGTGGACTCTGTAAGGAGGAGCAAATATTACGTACTTTTAACGTATGTATGTACGTTCAAAGACGCAAATGCATAGGGGTCTCAATGATTTTTTTTTT
>NW_018194770.1:0-399 GCF_001263595.1 Phalaenopsis equestris
AAAAAAAAAAATCGCAAGGCAAAAAGACCAAATTCATTTACAGTTTTACATCTTCATTAGGCTAACATCCTTGAGAATTTTACTAAAACCTTCTCAAACAATTCATAATGAATAATTGAGTTTGATTAATTATTCGAGTTTAAGCTTAAGTCTGAACTTAATTCTACGAATTGGAATTAGCTCACACGAGTGCTTATTTATTATTAAAGGGTGAAAATTTTTATGATTTGAATAACTTCTGTGAATGACAACAAAAATGAATAATTAGAAGAGAGACAATACTAAATTATTAACATAAAATAGTAAAGTTTAATTTTAGTTAATTTTAATAATTTTTACTTAAAATCTTAAAGTTTAATTCATTTTAAGTGCATTTTAAATTAAGATTTTTTTCTTAAA
>NW_018194771.1:0-400 GCF_001263595.1 Phalaenopsis equestris
AAGTATTCTTCTCAATTAGTTTTATTAAGTATTTTACTTTTGTTACATATGATTTCAACTTTGTCTTAATCTTTCTATCTCTCTTAGATGTTTCAGACCTTTTGTCCAAGATCCAACACTTCTCTCATATTCTCTAAGTTTAGCAAATTAGCATAAAACTAGCATAATCCATCCATCATTTACTTATCTCGATCTAATAATACACTAAAATCATAATTCCTTAATATCCATACAATCTTATCATAACATCTTAAAGCTTCTTGGGAATACTTATACCAGTCATATCACTTCATATTAAACTCTCTTAAGCTCCATAAAGAACTTGCCATAAAAAAAGTAGCCTAAAGGTCTATTAACCCTTGATAGATTATTGCTTCATTTGGATTTTAATGTTATGATT
>NW_018194772.1:0-400 GCF_001263595.1 Phalaenopsis equestris
CCAAGGCTACACTCTATCTGTTTGCATGGCTAATGACTGACACCTAGGCGCCGTTGGACTGGCACCAAGGCACCACTTGACTGGTGCCAAGGCCCCATTTTCTTTATTTGAATGCTATGACTGACGCCTAGGCACCACTGGACCGAAGCTTAGGGGCCACTAGACTGGCGGCCTTCACATTGTCTCTGTTTGCTGGATATGACTAGGCCTTAGACGTCGCTCAACTGGCGCCAAAGCCCCAGGCATAGCGCCTTGACACCCAAGGTTGGCGACTAGGCGCCAGTGCGCTGAAAGCACGTTATTTCTCAAGTGCTTTGTTTCACCTTCGTTTCACTCCGTTTTCTCTCCAATCATCCTATTTTTATACCTGCAATAAAAATACAAAAATATTTTTCTTTAA
>NW_018194773.1:0-400 GCF_001263595.1 Phalaenopsis equestris
AATGATATGATTCTTCATGCAGGCTGCAACATGGGCTCGTGTCTCTCAAGCAGTATAAGACTTAGACATATTTTCAGAGTGGTTGAATTAGAACTTGTATGGTACTCTATGCCTCACAGTTAGTTTTATAAGTTTTATAATTCTTCAGTTTTCTTTTAATTATTTTATTTATTTATTTTGAGGTGTACCTGACATTGTGAGAGTTTGTTATTGTTGCTCCCCAACCATAAAACATCAAGAAGAAGTATTATTATTATTGATATGTCATGAACAAAATTTTTATCATCATGCATGAATCTCAAAGTAATACGTTGAGTAAAAAACATTCAAACTTCAATTAAGAGTTAATGGAGCTTTAAATTCTATAAAATTATAGTCAAACTGACCGGCTCGATGAGAG
>NW_018194774.1:0-400 GCF_001263595.1 Phalaenopsis equestris
AATGGCTCCCAAATCTCCCTTTTTCTCTCTCTACATGTCACGGTTTGGAAAATGGAAATAAAAATAACGCATTGGGAAGGGATCCAGGTTAGGTATTTATAATAAAAAATCTTGTTTTTAATGAAAGATATAAAAGGAATTAAGTAAATTGTTATATTAATTAATATATACATTAAAAAAACATCTTATATCTTAAATACATGATTCCAAAAATTATGAAAAAATAATCAATAAATATATAAATATGACTAGAACATATCATATATCATATGGTTTCAAAAAGCACACTTGTATAAAGATGTATCAAATTCTTAAGAAAAATAAATCTAACAAAAAATTTTATATTTTCTTACTTATGATGGCCATAAAATAAGTAAAAATATGCTTAAAATATAATCAA
>NW_018194775.1:0-400 GCF_001263595.1 Phalaenopsis equestris
ATTTTATTTACTTAGAGCCTTCTAGAACTTCTCAAAATAGTAAAAAACTGCCACAATTCATCTTAATTTGTCTATGGTGTCTTTGGCACCTCTTCTGGCCCTTCTGGCGCTAGTTTACAGGAGTTCCGCACTCTTCTCTGAATTTTGGTACCTCTGGTGCCTCTTCTTTGTATTTTGGCACATCAAGAGCCTTCTAGAACATCTCAAAATTTTCTTCTCTGCATTTTGACTCTAAATTTCTTCATTTTTTCTTCTTTTTACTCCAAATGCCTAAAATCAATATACCTACAGCGAAATATGAAAATACCCTTCTTTAAACTGTAATATTACCAAATTTAAGAATAAAATGTATAAAAAAAATTGTACATTTTTTTGGTGTATCGAAATCCCCCAAACTTGA
>NW_018194776.1:0-400 GCF_001263595.1 Phalaenopsis equestris
AGTCAACAAGAAAGTCCTATAGCTAGACCCTAGGCACTAAAGAGAAAAAAAATAGACCTCAACGAAAAATGAGGTCAATAGACTTATATGTAGGTCATAAGCACAACTCAAGAGCTCAAAAAAAGGCTTTGTATGTGTGTCATTGAGTAAAAATAATTTCAACATGAAATCCGCTAGCTGGAATTTAGGTTTTCAATGTACTAACACGTGCGAAGTAATTTATCGATGTTTTGTGTTATGATAATATATGTAATATCAAGATATAGTCTTATGACACAAAAATAAATAGCAAGGTGGAAGACACTAGAAGTATATGCCACCTTGGTGATGGTTTCTTCAGAGAACGACTATGGTGGTGGAGACACCATCTTATTAGGTTTGAGGCGCTCGCTCAAAGGCT
>NW_018194777.1:0-400 GCF_001263595.1 Phalaenopsis equestris
CATATTGCGTGCAGAAATTTTTATACGGGCAAATCCAACATTAATTTTGCTTGATCCGTCCGAGTTCTGACCATTGCCATCAGTCGCAAGCCATTCGCCTTTAAGATTTTGCATGTAACAATTTAAAAAACTTCGGGCTTTTCTGAGATTGTTTTTAATTTTTCTCTTAATTTTACAAACATATTTATTTAACATATTTTTATTTCTTAAAATAAATTAACATTTTTTAAATTCTTTAAAATTATTTTTATTATTTTAAAAACAATTATTCTTTATCAAATAGCCAAATATATTTTATTTTTGAATACTTTATTTTCATTTTTTATTCATATGCTAATTTGAAAAAAAATATATTTGATTATTAGAATTAAATATGATTATTTTCAAAAATATTTAAAAC
>NW_018194778.1:0-400 GCF_001263595.1 Phalaenopsis equestris
TACATTACACACGGTTGAACCAAAGGACGCCCAGATTCCTTTCAAAATGTAAAATTATATCATAATTAAACATCGAGATATTTAGAGTAATATATTATTTAATAATGGGATAGATAACTTAAGAACGGGAGATTAATCAAAATTATTTTCATATTAAAAAAATATTAAAGTTCTTATATTATTTTATAGTAATGCGTCAGAAATTTTCTACACTGCGTCTTGACACCACCGGTTCAGATAAAACCAGTCCGTTGACTCGAGGCAAGCACGCAATGGAATAAATTAATCTCTCTCTTCTTAAAATAATGTAAATTTGATTAAAATAGTGGTGCTTTTACTTAATACTTAAAACTGTTCATTTAGGGCTGCTCTGCTAACTCCACGTAAAGCCGCTTCCTTA
>NW_018194779.1:0-400 GCF_001263595.1 Phalaenopsis equestris
TGGTAGATTGGGATCCATAGAAGCATCAGTTGGTTTCCATCCCACATTCCCGTCTCCTTTAATACGTCAAGAATATATTTCTCTGGGATATGGCACACATTCTTTGGATATAGCTACTTCTATTCCCCAAAAGTATCTTAAAGTTCTAAGATCTTTAATCTCAAACTCAGAAGTCATTATTTTGATTGTTTTAAGTTCTCTAACATCATTGTCTATAAGAATAATGTCATCTACATATACAATAATGATCGTTATCATACCTTCTTGATTTGATTTCATAAAAGTGTGGCAAACCTGAAACTGATAGTACCCATTATCAAGAATAGCCCTAGTGAACCTTTCAAACAATGCTCTCGAAGATTGTTTTAACCCATATGATAATTTCTTTAGTTTACACACC
>NW_018194780.1:0-400 GCF_001263595.1 Phalaenopsis equestris
TTAAGTCATAAACATGCTAAATGGGTTGAATTTATTTAAGATTATTCTTTTACCCTTAAGAAAATACATATAATTGAAAATAAACCTACTAATGCCTTATCTTGTGTAATAATAACTATAAACTCTCTAGATCAAAAAAACAATTAAGATTTGAAAGGATCAAATATGAGTACCTAATGTGTCCTAACTTCCACTTGATTTATATAAGGAGTTTAGATAAACCTCTAGCTCTATAATAAATATTCTCTATTATCAATGAATATTTATATAAGGGAAAATAATTTTATATTCAGAAAACTAAACTTCAAAAATTTTTAATCTCTTAGTTACATTCAAGAAGAATAGATAGATATTTTGGAAATTATAAGATCATTTAGTTAAAATAAAGTTGTTTTTTTTT
>NW_018194781.1:0-400 GCF_001263595.1 Phalaenopsis equestris
TGTTCTCCTTTCTTTTCTTTTGATCAACATGTGGATATAAGCAAAGGCCATAAGGTTTTGCATATTTTATTTTATGGGCTTTGAAAATTTTTAGACGGTTATTTAAGTCAAAATTTGAGTTGATTTTTTAGAAGACAAATTATAGAATATCACTAAGAGATTTAGTCTTCTAATGAAGATTTCACGATATTATTCGAGATTTCTCATTAATGTAAGTTCCCGTGATTAACTACACATGTCAATTGTGAGAGAGAACTTTTTATCAAACTAATCTCTTAGTTCTATGATATTTTTCTTTGATGTCGTCAATATGGATTATTGGAAAGAATATACTGCTATTAGTTCAAAGAAGATGTGGAATTATGATTAAATCAATAAAAAGCCTTATAGTTTAGTCATC
>NW_018194782.1:0-400 GCF_001263595.1 Phalaenopsis equestris
CCGCCGCAGCGATGGAGGTACGTGATCGGAATGGCGGCATCGAGGCGGAGGAAGAAGAAGCTCATGACCCCACCGCCATTAGCAGGACTGTTAAGTTGGACGAGGAAAAATGTGGGCGCTGTTCCCGCGAAAAATTCTCATTAGGGTTTCCAAATATTTTTATTATTAGGATCGGGTTTGGATTCAGATTGAACCCCAAAATCGAAATATCACCTAAATAAGTACGAAAATTTCCGGTCGGATGCATTTAATTTTCAACCCGGGTCCGGGTCCGATTCGGGTTGACCTATCGGGTCATTTTTGAATCAGACCAAAACCCAATCCACCATATAGGGCTGTCAAAACAGCTCCTTGTTCGCGAACAATTCGTGTTCGGCTCGTTAATTTCGTTCGATAAGTT
>NW_018194783.1:0-400 GCF_001263595.1 Phalaenopsis equestris
CTTGAATGGTGACGGTGGATGGTTTCTTGCAGGAGTAACCGGCGGGAGTGGTGGGAAGGGAGGGATTGGCGACGCAGAAGTCTTTGGCGGAGGAGGGGGATTGGAGGGAGAGGAGGACGGCGAGGAGAAGGGTTGGGATCATGATTCGTTGGTTTCTGTGGTTAGAGATGAGTTGGTGCTTGGGAGAAGATGGAGCATATATATATATATATTGGCACATGAAAGTAAGCTTGTTATGACGTTGGGATGTGGGGTTGGTTCCTCGAATGTGATGGGCTGATTTTTTTGGTAATGAGCTGTGGCTAATAATCCTTTCAGTTTGAGTCTTACAGAGTTCTTTTCTTGCCAATTTGGTTGGTTTGTCGCCTCAATCATATCTCTCGATCTTGCAAGATTTTAA
>NW_018194784.1:0-400 GCF_001263595.1 Phalaenopsis equestris
AACTAGCGAAGCGAGGCGATCAGCTCAATTGAAAGAAAGGGCATACAATTCTTCGATTTCATTTCTTGCCTGTTGCACTGCGTGATAACAAATTGATGTTCGGATTCGATCAGAAAGGAAGGTAATGAATGGGCTATTATCGCTATATAACGAACGAAAAGACCAACAGGTCCTTCTTTCAAACTCGGTCAATCAGTTTGCGGGAAAGAGACAAGAACTTCTTATATAGCATTTTCATCAATAGTAGCCCTTATTCCTTCAACGGCAGCAGCAGGGGATATTGCCGTTCTATATTCTAGAATAGAATAGAATATCGGAGTCGAAGGGCAAAAGATTCTATTCTTCCGAACCCCAGAGAAAAGGAGTAGAATTTAGCTTACGCCCTTGGCTACTCTACTAC
>NW_018194785.1:0-400 GCF_001263595.1 Phalaenopsis equestris
GTGGAAGCTACTCAGGATAAGAAATACTTCCACAAGAGCCTTCGTCGATGAAGACAGGGGCCTTCCTCCTAAACATCAAGAAGTTTTACAACTACGAAAAAGACCATGGCCATGATACGGAGGATTGCAAGCACCTTCGTAGCTTGGTTGAAGAGTTGATTTGGGTAGGAAAGATAAAAGAGTTTGTGGCACCTGAAGCACACACTGGGCAACAGGGAAAAGCTCCTGCGGAAGAAGACTAGGATGGGCCTATCCGAGCCAATGCTATCCACATCGCGGGGATACTATCGACTATATTAGAAGGGGACTCGGTCAGAAGACTTGACCGAAAAAAGGAGTCGAGGGGAGGAGTTTTATGCAGTTGCTTCTTTTTTAAAGAGGAAGCCCCATCACCCGATTA
>NW_018194786.1:0-400 GCF_001263595.1 Phalaenopsis equestris
TTTTTGTAGTCATCATGATGTGTGCAGTGATCATACTACCAAGGACCATTTAATAGAATGCGACTGACATCCACAGGTATTACATCGCACCACACTTGCTCCCTGAACTTATCTCCAATTGAAATATCCATGAGAAATCTCTTGTCAGTGTTGATCTTACTCACCTTCTTCAACCTAGTCAACAATTATGGTTGAACATGCTTCTGAGTTGTGAGGCTCAATTTATACACCATCTTTATAGATGCCACATTTTCATAATTTTCTCCATCTATAATGAGGCTACACGCATTTCCCTGCACGGTATAGCATGTATGAAATATGTTATGGTGGAGCCATTGTTTCTCTCTCATTGACTCAATTTGAAGGACTCATCAGATCACGAGCATCTCTCTCTCGTTTG
>NW_018194787.1:0-400 GCF_001263595.1 Phalaenopsis equestris
ATTTGTGTAATTTCTGCAATTTTGTAAAATTTTTGGATATGTATAACCATTGCAATTGTTTATAATCAATGTTGTGTAATTATAGTTGTATATTGCGCATGTCTACTTTTTGTAATTCCTGAGGAATGTTATGTATATTAAGGCTTATCAATGTTGATGATAAGGTTTACTTGTAATAAATTTAATACCATCATCATTTTTAATTCTTAAAAAAGTTTAGTGATGCAATATATGTAATGTAATTTTGTTGCAATAGGTAGTTCCAATAGTCATGCAAATTGCATATCAAGGAAATGGTGGTAGTTAGAAATATTTTTCTAGTATGGGCCCAAATTATATTTTTAAGAAAATTCCTCATCAATTTTATTTTGAGCTTAGTGTCACAGACAAATAGTCCCAC
>NW_018194788.1:0-400 GCF_001263595.1 Phalaenopsis equestris
AACTAAATTTCAAACGAACCGAACACGAAGACAAGTTTTATTTGTTCGGTTCATTTATACCCCTATGTCTCAGGAAATCTAACAAACTATGAAATGAATTAAATACAAATCACACAATTTTTATGTAAGTACATGTCTAACATCTAAATTTTTATATTTATGTTTGTATACTTTGGTATTATAAAATGATGCATGAAAGAATTATTTTGATTTCTTTAAGAAAAAAGTACATAATAGCATTATTTCTTATGCAATATTGAAAATTTTAGATATTTGGTCTATAAAATACATAAGAATTATGCAGTATGTATGCAAATTTTTAAAATATTAATAATATTTATATGATGATTAAAATTTTAAATTACATAAAAATATCATGAATATTAATTTAGAAAAAAAA
>NW_018194789.1:0-400 GCF_001263595.1 Phalaenopsis equestris
TAGGGCTGTTAAAATAGCTCGTTGTTTGTGAACAGCTCGTGTTTAGTTCGCTAAGCATACGAGTTTGAACAAAAATAATTTTTGATGCTCGATATATAAATGAACTAAACAGGATAAGTAGTATATTTAAAAGAGCCCAAGATTGGTTATTACAGGAAAATGCTTTGTTGTCGCATGGCGGGATAAGAAAATAGGCGACATATCTAAACATATCACCTAATTGCTAGACTTTAACTTTTACATTTATATCACATAAATATTTCATATAACACCTGATACGCCACTAACAAATTTAATCATTTGGCATGAATCTCAAGCCATAACACGAATCTCGAGGCAATATTATAAGCAAAAAATATTCAAATCTTAATAAAAATTCATCCAAAGCTCTGATTTCAGC
>NW_018194790.1:0-400 GCF_001263595.1 Phalaenopsis equestris
ATCTCATTAAAATAACAAAAAAAAATTTATACCCATATTACTACTAAATATATAATTAAATAAATTCTCATTAATAAAAAATTATTTCATTAACATATCTTTTAGCAACTTCAATGTTGAGCCAAAAACAAGTTTATTTATGAGGATTAATAAACTAGTTAGATTATATTCAAATTTCATTCATTAAACAGAGTTTTAATATAACATTCAAACTTATTTCCTTACTAATTTGAACAAATATTATAAAATATTAATCAAATCAAAGTCAAGTTGTTCATCAAATGCATTGGTTCATTTACATACCCAACTTTCAAATTCAGTTGCTATTAGAGCTCAACTTTCAAATCTAATTGCTATTAGAGCTCAACTTTCAAAAATAAAATAAAATAAATAAAATAAA
>NW_018194791.1:0-400 GCF_001263595.1 Phalaenopsis equestris
TTAGCTTGTTTAAATACTCATTCACTTGTCATAAACAAATTAGCTATAAATCTAGTTCAAACATTGAAAATTTTAAACAAGTTTAGCTTGAACAATATGTGAAAGCTTGACCTCGACTTTAGCTCAAGCCGATCATGAACAACTTACAATTGTATCAAGCCAAGTCCAAACTATGATATTCCAAGCTCGGCCCAACTCGACTTGATTACAACCATACCTATATTGGGTGCGCTCAAAACCCTCAACAATTTTTCTACTATTGATCAACCACACAGAAACATGTTCATAGAATAAAAAATATATATTGATCACTGTCCCAATCCCTCCATTATAAAAAATTTCAAGCTCTGTGTGATTTTTTTTTTTGTAATACTTGTAATTTTAAATTTGAAAAAATGGT
>NW_018194792.1:0-400 GCF_001263595.1 Phalaenopsis equestris
GTTTTAACCTGAATTTTGATATTTTAGTGAAACTTTGAAAAATGGATGAAAAACAATGTTAGATTTATAAATAGCATGTTTTGAGTACTATGTATGTAATTGACCCAATTTAAAAATCTTATAGGCTAACATTTTATTTTTATTTTTATTTCAATCCATCATAAAAGTTTAAATTTCATAGTTTTGTATATATATTTTTTTAATTAAAAAAAGATTGGGCAGAGACTATGATATGAGCCTTAACCAATATCGTGTGCCTAATCACTCAACTTAACCACAGATAAGCGGATTCAAACCACCGATCTCAAAAAACTTAGAATCAACTTTGCAGATGCCAACAAATGGGAAAATATTTGCGAACGTCTAACGTACGCAGAGCTGCATATGTCAGTAGGCTACA
>NW_018194793.1:0-400 GCF_001263595.1 Phalaenopsis equestris
AAAGAGAATATTGTTGTAGATATTCTCATTTGATTTGCAATCACAATGCTGTTTCTTCATTATTTTACTTGCGATTCTTTTCCATCATTTATAATGTCCTATAATTTTGTTGATTATGTTGGATTTGATGAATCTGTTTGCCAAATTGCCTTTTTGAAGTTATGATGTCTTTTTAACTATAGGTGCTCTGAATTTTATAAAATTGCTTTTTTATTCTTTCCCAAAACTTCTAGCTTTTGAGCTGACGTTGAAATTTTATTTTCATGAGCTGATTTTCTCACATGTAATTTTCTTACTCCATCTTCGAGAACAATGTTTAATTGGTTCTATAATTAATGTGCTTGTTGTTATGGCCATGCATTATGTATTGGAAGATTTACATACATACCGCTCAATTCCT
>NW_018194794.1:0-400 GCF_001263595.1 Phalaenopsis equestris
AAAAAAACTAAATAAAAGTCTATGTACATGTCGGATGGGCCAACGGCAGCGACGAATCTGCATACGCAAATTATGAAATTTGCAGTCAAAAGACATCCGCTTGACTTCACATTTAACGATTTAATTTTTATTTATTTCTTCGGAAGTATTTTTAAGTTATAAATGCAAATGTTCGTGGACGGATGGTGCCCCATTGATGGTGCAGCTTTGTCGTCTTGCCACGGAGCTGCCGTCAAACTTGCGGGGTTAAGAACGTTAATACGACAATTTGAAATCATTTTTTTTATTTATATTTTTACTACAACAAAATTTTGTTTTTATTTGTTTGAAAAAGAAATAAATTGATAGTTTGTCTTCTTTAGACTAATTAGATGATGGTTAGATCAATCACAAATTTATT
>NW_018194795.1:0-400 GCF_001263595.1 Phalaenopsis equestris
ACAAAATTCTAAAAGACTTCGAGCACACACACAGGATGAACAAAGCAGGAAAAATCCAACCGAAGAGATCAGATAAAATTTTGGCAGCACCTCCACCTTCTCCAGAATTTCGGCCAACCCTCAAAACCCTCCCGGATGGTGTTTTTTATAGTAGAAGAGGGAGGGGGAAGAATACATGCACTTACCAGGGCGGTGAGCCGAACGTCAGAAGGACGGGCGAGTGGCGAGAAGAATCGCAGGGCAGGGAGCGTGGCGGGTGGAAGGTTGGAGCGTGACAGGGAGTAGGTGGAAACTTTGCAGAGCACGGGGAGAGGGGACCTCGAGCCAAAATTTCTAGAGGAGAGAAGCAGAGGGCCGCTCGATCGGGATCGGTTCGCAGGGAGAGGAGAGATCGGGCGAG
>NW_018194796.1:0-400 GCF_001263595.1 Phalaenopsis equestris
TTTTTAATAATGGTGTTTCCCTTACTCTTTTTAAATACATAATTATGTTTGAAATTCATTTGAAATTCATTCTTTTAATACTTTTTTAGCATATTGGTCCTGCCTACTCCAGTCTCAACAAGGAGATGGACTGGACTACATGATTTGGGCTTATAAATTTTTATACATTTATGATTTGGATTTTACTGGAAGTTATTAGATTTTTCAACTCTAGTTTTTAAGAGATCTAGTTGGGTAAGACTTGTGGCTCTGAAAATTTCGACCCTTTTCTAAACTCCTTGCATTTTTTTGTTTTTTTTATTGACAGAGATTTGAGGGTTAAAGTTATAGAAGGCAAATAAAGTAGTAGATAAGAAGCTATCCAAAGATTTTACTTTCATTTTGTGAGGACTTTTTGATA
>NW_018194797.1:0-400 GCF_001263595.1 Phalaenopsis equestris
TTTATTCCACCTCATGTAGTTTCTATCATCTTCTTATCTCAGTTTTCAGCTACTCAATGACTTCTCCAACGGAACATTGATAAAATCTTGCAAAAGCCCCATGATTAAAGAGAGTAAATTCTACCTGAGCAGTACAACCAAGAAAAATCATAGTTAGTCAGGGTTACCATATGTACCTGTCTATGAACAATACCGCACGTTACAGCTTCTGCCATGAGAAATGGACTAATTCTTTGAACATTGTCAAATTACATCAAGCTTCTGAAGATAAAAGAGTTTTAGAAATCTTGGTTATATCATTTTGATTTGGGGCATTTATATACATACCATCCAATTCCTATTTATTTACATATCTAACACTCAAAATTGAGTGGTATATATGTAAATCTTTTGTTTTTTT
>NW_018194798.1:0-400 GCF_001263595.1 Phalaenopsis equestris
GCGGTGTCCGATCCGTATGGAATAATTTTTCGTAGCGGACATGTTAGCATAAAGTATCTGAAACTTATGTTTGCAACGTAACCGAGGCCCTCGCTCTCGTGGTTCGACATTGGCAAGCATCTAAAGCCCTTGCCACTGTCCACTGTTCCATGTCAAATCCCAACGCGCACGCGAAGCCCTCTCCTCCCCTCTACGATCGACGCTGTTCTTCTCCACTGTTCACAGCAGATCACTCTCTTCCACTTCTTAATGTTCATGCAGATCCAGGGCTGTCAACACGGCTACGTTATAAAGTTAAGTTAACGGGCCGAATACGGACTCGAACTAAGATGTGTTTTTGCGTGTTCAGCCCATTTTGACTCGAAATACTATTCATCTATTCATCAAGTTTATATATATA
>NW_018194799.1:0-400 GCF_001263595.1 Phalaenopsis equestris
AAAGTTCTTAGTCATAATTCATCCATTGGGCCTGGAAAAACAATCAACGGCTTAAGAAAAGGGGGCTGAGTTGTTAAGTTTTGACTCTTAACAAATTTAAAATTTTCATGATAATATTTAGGAGGATTTATGTAATTTCAATCCAAAACTTCGCATTTCACATATCTAATAATTCAAAAATTATATTTAAATAGTTAACACTTCAAATTATAGAAGGAAATTTACATGTCTAGCACACAATTCTTTTGTATTTACATAGCTCATGCCTAAATTTTCATATTTACATAGAATTTTAGTGAATTAAACATATGCATGAAAAGGGTATCATTTTTAAAAAGTGGCAATAGCATTATTTTTCGAGTGGCGTGTGTAAATATGAAAAATTAGGTGTGAGATATAA
>NW_018194800.1:0-400 GCF_001263595.1 Phalaenopsis equestris
CAAAAACAAGGCAAATTTATATACATAGCAAGATTGCAAGATCTGGTTCCATAAACAAACAAAAAAGCCATATGGGTACAACACATGTCAAACAGTGTCAAAATAGCCCACAAAAAGCAGCTTTGTCATAAATATTGAATTTTTGCAGCTAATTGCATCACTCCTTTAACGTGAAATAGCAACTTATCTAGCCAAACAAACTCAATAACTGGATGAACTTTATAAAGTATTGGACGCATCACAGGATAACTACGAATGAATAAGTATTTTTTTATTTTTTTGGAATGCATATCAAGTAACAAGAGATTAAATATATCCCTGCAAGATTCCTTCATAGTTTTGAAATAGCAACTTCTTTCTTGAAACAGATAACAAGAGATGAAATAGCAAATTTATTTTT
>NW_018194801.1:0-400 GCF_001263595.1 Phalaenopsis equestris
TTAATTACTTAAGATGTAATTAACTATAGGAGTTTACTCTTATAGAAGAATAAGAACTCAGAATAGGTAATATACCTAAATCTCTAGTTATTATGTTTTCATGTGGTTTTCTCCGTAATGTTCACCGCATTAAAACTATCCCAACATGTCCTTTTCTAGTGTTTTCTATTTTTAGAAGCCCTTTTATCTCTTTCTCCGAGTTTCTTAATATCTAAGATTCTTTTACATGATCCAAGAGAATAAGTTACTTGGAGATTAGGGCAATATGATAGATAAAAAGAGTGGCGACTCCTCAACAATAATGGCACCAACAACCGACTGACAAAAAACTGGCGGTGACGACAGTGTCAAGTCCGATGGCAACAATAAGGCAAGCCCCTATAGTTAATTACATCTTAGG
>NW_018194802.1:0-400 GCF_001263595.1 Phalaenopsis equestris
TATATATATACTTGAGAATTGTGTGACATGCATGCAAATTTACTCGAAAAAAAAATGGCAAAATGAATGTTGCATGACTCATTCGATTAAAAGCTTCAACCGCTAAAGAATCAAATGAATGTTTGCTTATTAGTCGCATGCGCTCTGATTTTCTATATGTTTTAGCTTAGCATCTGCTTTTGCGGCATCAGGCTGCTTAATATAATGTGATCTGCTTTCCATGTTAAAACTTCGAATGATTTACTGCATACCGCTCAGCTTTTATGTATTTACATTTACATATGCATGAAAATGTGCATTTCACTTTTTAAAAGTGAAAATAATGGTAATTTTGATGTGAAATGAAAATTTTGGTGTTATAAATATAAAAATTAATATTTAGGTGTTAGATATGTAAATA
>NW_018194803.1:0-400 GCF_001263595.1 Phalaenopsis equestris
TATATCACCGTATAGATATGTTTGTTTGCTTCAGAGGAAGCTTTATGAGTAATTTCCATAAAGTCTTACTAGGAATCAAACGAGATCTTAAGCCTCAATCTTGAACGTCTCTTGGTTTATCCCCCTTTTAGGTCAATGAACTGATGTCCTCCATTTCCATGTATTGGAAATAGAAGGCTCTGATCAAGTCGGACTGCACTTCTGTTCGTATGAAATAAATAGAACTGCGGGCCACGTGTGATGCCACATGTAAAATGCTTCCAATCACGCATTGCCACATCAGCTTTCGACAGATACGATAATCGAGTCAGCGCCGCGTGGAATTAAATTATGTAAGATTTAAATAAAATTTAAAAAAATCTATTTAACTTCAAAAGTACATAACTTGACATAGAAAAAT
>NW_018194804.1:0-400 GCF_001263595.1 Phalaenopsis equestris
ACTATAATTCAACTATACATTTTAATATTTTGATACTTTTTTCATTATATTAATTATATTTGAATATGATTATAGTGTTTTTTAGCATTTATTATAATTCATCTTATTAATTGTATAGGTGGGAATTATAATCGTTTATTTCAGCACGTATTATTTTCCTTCATTCTAAGTTAGAAATTATGTCACTGTGGTAGGTTGGATTGTGTTGCTACTTGTAACTTGTTTTCATTGTTTCAATGTTAAGTTGGAGATTGAATTGTGTTACTTGATCTGTTTTTGCTGGAGAATTCAGTTCATATTCAACTCTTTTTAGATTAAGTTTTCATTAAAATTTTTGATTATGATGTTGTAGTTAACGTTGATCTTCTTTTGATAAATGTTGTTGAAATGAAAATATTTT
>NW_018194805.1:0-400 GCF_001263595.1 Phalaenopsis equestris
GCATCAAATTGAGTGACTCCATAGCGGCACGTCGCCGCGCCACTCACCGTCGTCCCAACCGAACCCCGTCTGAAAGTACATGGTCGAGTCCATACACAACTCATCTGCGTAGCAATACTCGTCGAAATCCATCAAATCAATAAACCCGTCATGTGCCGCGACACTCTCGACCTCCATGCAGGGCTGGCCCGAAGGAGGCGCTTCCTCCTGCTGCTCTTGACCCGGCGCGGGGCGGAAGGCCTCTGCTGCTATAGCTGCTGCGCGTTGTATGGAACGGGGGCTGGCGGGGGCGGGGGGAATATGGAGGCGAGCGGAGTCGGCGAAATTGAGACAGGCTTGTCGGCCGCGGAGGGCGAGTGCGGCGACATCGTGGGCGCGTGCGGCCATGACGGCGGGGGGG
>NW_018194806.1:0-400 GCF_001263595.1 Phalaenopsis equestris
TTAGAAGTTAAAATAGTGATATTTTTTATTTGATAGGAAAGATTTAGTTCGTACAAATGTAAAAAATGAAATTTTAAGTGTTAGCTATGTAAATACATAGGAGTTGGAAGGCATGTATGCATATAAATGACCCTATTTAAAATTCTAACTCAGCAAGTTTCTAGAACATTCATAAACTATTTTGCACTGTCATTTTTAATCTTGGATATAAATTTCTTGCCACAATTAACACTTTTAACCTTAAAATAATTTGTATTTAAGCAGGTTGGATGGACAAGCACACTTAAGTTGGCATTCCAGAGCATAGGGGTGGTGTATGGAGAGATAGGGACTTCACCTCTCCATGTATATTCAAGCACCTTTACTGATGGAATTAAGGAAAAAGATGACATATTGGGGG
>NW_018194807.1:0-400 GCF_001263595.1 Phalaenopsis equestris
AAAAAAAAAGAGTGTGCAATTATTGCACGCAATAAACAAAGAAAAACCCCAATCGATAAAACTATTACCAGCAGAATTGGAGGAGTTCTAAAAATAACAATATCTGTGACCTCTGGCTCTTTGAAAAAATAAGAAACCTGCAGTACATGAGCATTAACACAAAAATTAGTTAAACAGTTCCAATATATATATATAAGAGAACTATTCTTTGATATGAAAAAATTTTATTCTCAATATAATTATCTTTGATGTTGGGAAGTACTAAGCACAAGATCAATAATATTTTTCTTGATCAACTAATGAAGGGGTGACAATCCCGCCAAGAGAACAAGAACGCCGCATGAAAAATTGAAGGAATACTTGCATACATACCACTCAATTCTTATGTACTTAAATATCT
>NW_018194808.1:0-400 GCF_001263595.1 Phalaenopsis equestris
CCCTTAACGTATGAAAAATATCTAGTGGTTGATTTACTATCATTTATCACTCCTGCCTATTTAGCATTTGTGTAAGCCTCAAACTTGTGATTTTCAATTCTTTTGACGAGCAAACCATATTTTCGGGTTATCTTTAAATATCTCAGGATTCTAATTCACTACTTTTAGATGATTCAAATTTGGATTGTTCATGTGCTGACTTCTCACATTGATTATGTAATATCAGGTCTTGTTTGTGATAGGTAGAGTAGTTTGTCAATAAGGGTGCGTTTGGGGCGGCGGTGCGATGCAACACCAAAATTTTTTCTGCACAGTTTTTTCTGTTTGGCAAAAGCTACAGCTGAAAGCTGCTGCCACCAGACCCGACTACCTGCGATGGCTTCTAGAGAGCTACGGTATG
>NW_018194809.1:0-400 GCF_001263595.1 Phalaenopsis equestris
TCAGCGGTTCCAGAATATCTCACCATCGCCAGACGACTCTTTCTCCTTTCTCCAGCTCAGGAACCGCCGCCTCCAAAAATTTTTACCCTCGGTAATAAAGCCTAAGAAGGACTACAAGGAGCCCGTGATATCGAGCCCTAAGCCTAGCCCTAAGACCAATTTGACCCCGGGTACCAGTTCCGCTCATCGGAGCATAGAATTCGAGCTGGGACCTTGCTATGGAAGCCTCAATTACGGTTCTGCAACTCCGCAGCCGGGGCTGGTAAATAATGCTGAGATTGAGGTCTCTTTTGGGGAAAATATTCTCGATGTTGAAGAAATGAAAAGGTTGGTCCTCTGCTCATTTTTTCTCCTCCCATAATTTGCGGTGATACCAAAATGGGGTTTTCCGGTTTTTTTT
>NW_018194810.1:0-400 GCF_001263595.1 Phalaenopsis equestris
TTTTAAATCATGAATGATATATTGAATATCATTTACTTGATCTAACATGGTGCAATAATAATTCATTGTATGTTTATTGAATAATTCAGCCAAATATATTTCTAAAAACACATCTTCATTTTCATATTTTGATTCAAATGATTTTTAAAGCTCATAAGACATTGATGTATAATATATGTTACAAAGATGATAAAAAGCACTAAGAATGGACCCAAGCCAAAAAAATTCAAAAGAGAAATTATTTCCACATTCCACACTTGATTCAAATGAAAGAATATTAGATATCACATAAATTAAACATAATATGTTAACCGATATATAATTTACTTTTGTCATCTTTTAAAATGTCTTCCTATAAGGGCCCATTTGGGGCAGCTTATTTGGTGCGGTAACGTTTTGA
>NW_018194811.1:0-400 GCF_001263595.1 Phalaenopsis equestris
CGACGAAACAGAACGCCGGCGAACGTGGAGATTCTTCAACTGGTATTACTTCTGCATGGGGGCTTCGATGCTGATGGCGGTGACCGTCGTGGTGTACGTGCAGGACAACGTTGGCTGGGGATGGGGATTAGGGATTCCAACCATAGCAATGGGGATCTCGTTGATTTCGTTCATCGCCGGATATCCAATGTACAGGAATGCGAAGCCGGCGGGGAGTCCGTTCACGAGGTTGGCCCAGGTGGTGGCGGCGGCGGCAAGGAAGAGGCGGTTGGAGGTGGGGAGGGAGCCGGGATTGCTTTATGAGAACGATGCGATTGATAAGGGGATTTCAATGGCGGGGAAGCTGAGCCACACCAGTAGCTTGAGGCGAGTTTTTCTACTCTTACATAAGAATTGTTAA
>NW_018194812.1:0-400 GCF_001263595.1 Phalaenopsis equestris
TTTTTAATAAAAATAAATTTACAGCTTCATTAGTATTTAAACATAGGATCTCTTAGATCTGCTCATTTGTAAACTTTAATTGATTTATGAATTTATGCTTCCCACAACTCACAAGCATTAAATTCTCAAATAAATAATCAAATGTTTTATTTCAATAAATAAATTCTCATCATTCGAGACAAATCTCGATATGTTGCATGGATATTGGTGCAATCTTTAGAGCAATAAATGTTCAAGTTTTAATTAAAATTCATTTATAGTTTTGATTTCAATAAACTTACAGTTAAACTGACTGACTCGACGAGATGAACCCAATAATACCAAAATTGGTCAAATTCAAACAAAACCAAACCTCAATCAAACCATTAAATTATTTTTGAAAGCTTTTCGGACATATTTG
>NW_018194813.1:0-400 GCF_001263595.1 Phalaenopsis equestris
GCCTTCACAATTGATCAAAATGAGAAATAAAACAATTTAAGTCATAAAAATTACAATAGATGTGTTGAATTCAAATTTATCGTATGCGGCTTGCCCAAATATAGGAGCAGTAGAGACTTTGAGAGAGAAAACAAAAGAGACAGAGAAGGGAAAATAAATAAATCAACATGAATAGACTTGCCTCATAGAGGCGAACTGGGGTATCCCAAGGTTCTTTGACTTATTTTATATCAAAAATAGCGGTTATATTGAGAAGGGGAGAGAGTTCTCCCTACATGAGAAAAATCTAGAAAGAAGAGTCCCATTTTTACATGCTACGGACTCCCTATTCATAGGAGAAAGAGGAACAAATTCTAAAATTACACACTTGTTCCTACTTTAATGGAGGAGTTATATGCTA
>NW_018194814.1:0-400 GCF_001263595.1 Phalaenopsis equestris
TATATATATATATATATATATATATATATTAAAGTGTAGATATGTAAGTACATAAGCTTTGAGTGGTATGCATGTAAATCTTCAAAAAAACTTTGATTAGATAAAAAGCTGAATTTTATGCACTTAGAAACCTCTCATTCGGAATTAACTCATTTAATAGCTTCACGAAGTCTACGTGCATTACTCATGTTACGCAGCTACACTAATTGTATTATAAAAATGCACCAACAGCAACAATAGTATAATAACAGTCGACGCCAATCACGCCTCATATTTAGGAAATAACATGCGTAGGTCAAACAACAGAGGTTGTTGTAACACTATACTCCTCACAGGCAACGGTAAAAAATCAATCTTGAGGTTCTGCAACAGTGTTATTAGCTGCGCTGGAAGAAAATAA
>NW_018194815.1:0-400 GCF_001263595.1 Phalaenopsis equestris
TAAGAGTTATGTAAGTGGATGTCATTATGGGCAAGCCCAAGTCATTAATGATCTTAGAGATATGATTAAAATTGAGCTTGTAGTGTTTTAAAGAAATTCATGATTAATTAAGATTCCATTTCTAAACCTCACTAGACAAATTTTCATCAAACCTAGCTCACGACTAAGCCCTTAAGTCAAGTTGTTATGGTAGATTTGGAAAAATCAAAGATATTAAATTAGGTGGATTTAATTCCCATCAAAAGTTTGTTGTAATCACCAATTAGGTGCTTCAAATGAGTAAGTTATTATTTTCTTAGACCGGACTCACAATCTTAGGGTCATCCAACTAGGTTAACTTCCAGGTCACAATAATTTAGGAAAAATACAATTTTACCCTTGTTGTAGAAAAGTGGTGAGT
>NW_018194816.1:0-400 GCF_001263595.1 Phalaenopsis equestris
AACAATGCCCAGGAAGAACTAGTCCACCAACAGACCTATTGGGGGTCCGACCCCACACAAAGACAAAGATCCTAATGAACTCTTGAAACTCTCCGTTCAAAGGTGATTGAACAGACAGTCCTGAACTCTGAAAGAGTTGACCGTACTTACTCAAGAAAGAATGGGTGAAGCGTCTCAGTGAAGAAGGGTAATCTGGTTCAAGAGGGGCATGAACATATTACCGATGTATGAAGGCAAAATTCTCTAATTTAAATGGAGACAGAAACTAGTCCCTAGTGGATTCTCCAGAAGCTGTCGATCGCCAAATTGGAAATTATCAGTTGCTAGAATGGATATCTCGATACCCAATTTAATTTAATATATGCATTTAATTTTGAAAAGTAATATTTTAAGTTTTGAA
>NW_018194817.1:0-400 GCF_001263595.1 Phalaenopsis equestris
AAAATACTCTCCTCCGGGATGAGCAGCAAATAAAAGACTCTCCTAAAGAATGAGCAAACAAAATACTCCCTTCTGAGATGAGTAAACAAAAGGCTCTCCTTTAGGATAAACCAACAAAAGAGTCTCCTTTGGGATGAGAAAACAAAGGATTCTTTTCTAAGACTAGCAAATAAAAGACTCTTCTCTAGGAAGAGCAAACAAAAGACTCTCTTCTGGAATGAGCAAATAAAATTATGTCCTTTGGAGCAAGTAAACAAAACACTCTCCTCCGACTTTGGATTTTTAGTAGGTGTACGCTGGCTTTGATGCACTAAGGGAGTATAGCAAAATACCTCTATGGGCTCAAGTAAATGTAGAGATTCAAAAATAACCAAAATTAGAAAATTCAAGATATTTAAAG
>NW_018194818.1:0-400 GCF_001263595.1 Phalaenopsis equestris
GGATGGCCCAATTCTTTGATGTTGGGGAATGAGCTTAGTGATAGAGCATAATGCGATAATGGGGGGGTTGGTGAGGATGTTGTAGAGTCCTTGTTTAACAATGCCTTGTAAGAGAATTGTTTGGTCAGTTAGTCCAATATTTAGGAAATATGAGAATTGAGGATTATGAAGTAGGCAGTTTTCCTTAGTAAATCGGTGGACTGAGATCAGATTGTGAGAAAGTGTTGGAACATGAAAGAGGGTGAAGAGAATGAACTTACGATTGGGGGCGGCAAGTATGCCTTTACTTGTGTGTTTGATTGGAGCTACTTCACCATTTCTGACTATGACATTGTTTGCCTCTGAGTATGTAAGATCTATGCCAACTGTTGACCTCATTTTAGTGAGGTCTTAGTCTCCT
>NW_018194819.1:0-400 GCF_001263595.1 Phalaenopsis equestris
CATTTTCAATGTATTTCTAATTCACCGTACCCCCATAAGGTCCCCAATTCGATCCCACCTATGTGCAGGTTGAAATTCTTTGGCACATGAAGTTGGTCTGGAGACTCGTATGATAGCCTCTCGTCGTTCTTAAGAAAAAAATGTATTTCTAATTTGCTAAAATTGAGAGAATTTTAAATATATTATTTTGCATAAAAAAATGCTATGATCAGCCGAGTCGTCGGTCGCCGAACGCCAATTGCGCTGGCTACTTGTCGTCTGTTGTCCACCGACATTGCTGCTCACTTCTACTCACTATTGGCCTCCCATTACCACCAATCTTAAAAAGTTTATTTTACATTGATTATCTTTTTTTTAATTGCACAACAAACACGAAAATATAAAATCATATATTTATTTT
>NW_018194820.1:0-400 GCF_001263595.1 Phalaenopsis equestris
GACTAATCATTATTAAGCACATGCTGATAAATGATATGCTTTAGAAGAAGTAGGGCTATATGATCAGAATAGGTGAATGAATAACTAACCTTCTGTAAATTACAAATGAACTCATGAGCGTTTGCTGCCTTGGCAGCAGCAAGTATCTCAACTTCTGTAGCTTCTTTTTCCTTCCCATATGAAATGTTTGATCTAACTGTATCATTAAACATTGCTGGTTCTTGACTCACCAAACCCATCTGCTGCCTCAACCACCTTAGATTATACTTTTTAAGCTCAATTCCATCTAAAAGTATATGGCCAGACTTAGGGTCATAAAATCTTTGCAATAGTGCAATTGCTGTTGATTTTCCGCATCCACTCTCTCCCACCAATGCTAAGGTCTGTCAGCAGAAGAGAA
>NW_018194821.1:0-400 GCF_001263595.1 Phalaenopsis equestris
GCTGCGTGATTTTGAATTCTAGTCAATTATTGTTCATATTGTATGAATAATATGTGCACAATATTATTTAAAAGATCTATAAGTATGTTGTCTGATACGCAAATGAGAATGAAATATATTCCAGTAAATAATGATTTTGATAAAATATTTGTACGTAAATGACTGATTATCATGGAGTCACCACGTGATGGTATCAGTGAGAGAATACTAAAATACACGTGCATGTATTTAGAAAAAGATATTGATATTGAAGTACCATAATCGGTATAAACTTTTATACGGTGCTCCTGTGACGGTTACATAAATTTATAATGATATTAGTATGATATTGAAATAGCAAGATTCATTGATAACATTAAAAGTTCTTAATATTGATTTATTAAAATTTTAACTGACATGC
>NW_018194822.1:0-400 GCF_001263595.1 Phalaenopsis equestris
AAACCTCAACCAAAAGTGAGGTCAACATTCTATAATGAGGACAATAAATAGGACTTTGCTCTACCACATTGCTCTACAAGAAACCTTCCTCTTCAGATCCAATTAAGACCCTTTCAACATCTGGAAGTGTTATGGCTCTTTCAAGTAGAACTCTAGCCCCTGCAGAACTAGCCAAATTATAAGTTAGAGCATCTACCTTCAAAGGATCCCTAAGAACTTGACTGATGTTAAAAAGAACATTTTGGTTATAATATTGAATTGGAAAATTAGGTAATTTAAACCACATAGGGACAATTGGAGGCTCTTTATTAGGATAAAACCTAGGAATCCACTTCACCAGCTTCATAGGAGTCCCAGCAATCAGTAGAGACTGTTTAGCAAACACTCTTGCATAATCCTC
>NW_018194823.1:0-400 GCF_001263595.1 Phalaenopsis equestris
ATATAGATATATATGTATGTATATATATAGATATAGATATAGGGATTGGGATAATTGAGAATTGATTATGTTGCTAGATATGGTTTGCTTGAGTTTGTTCTTATGGATGACTTGTTCTGTTTTCTATTGCCTATTTTTAATTTGCCTTCCTACCTAATTAATTAACGGTACGTACTTATTGTTTTTCCTTATTAAAATAATAATAAAATGGTGATTATTTTATTTTCTCTCATTGGGTTAAAATTAGTGCGTTGAATTTATGTGATTCCAAGTGGTATGCGCATAGATGTTTCCTATTTATAGTCTTTTGGAATATTAGATGATTTTATGGCGTCATGAATAGGTTTGATTCCCTTTAATTCGGTTTTTTTTTTTTTGTTTGACCGATTTTGTAAGATTT
>NW_018194824.1:0-400 GCF_001263595.1 Phalaenopsis equestris
GTTAATCAAATTTTATTTAAATAACATATCATATGAGCATAGTATATTTAAGAAGTTCTTGAACAACAAATGAACTTTCTTTTTGCTATTAAAAAACCAATTGAACTATGTTCAAATTTGGTTCATATAACCTCAGAGTTTTAGAAAATTATTTTAGCTTATTTATTTACTAATTTATAAAATATGATGGAGTATAATGCATGCAAAGTGGTGGCAAAATTACAAATTAAGGGGTTGTGAGTATTTAAGTTTAAAGCTTTTTTCTCTTAATTTTTTTTAAACTATTATAGATAATTTTATTAAATAAAAAATATTGCTATCATTAAATTATTACTGAGAATTTAAATATAGGGAGCAAAATTTTCAGTGTATTATATGATATTAAAGAGTTTAGTAAAAA
>NW_018194825.1:0-400 GCF_001263595.1 Phalaenopsis equestris
GGCCTTAATGTGATGAGTTTTTAAAATTTATTTTATAAAAATGCTGTTTTTAAGAAAAGAAAATTAAAAGCCGTCTAATTTAATAATTTCCTCGTTCAAAATTTCCTCGATATTGAGAAGCTGACCTCGGAAACCGAGACAATGGGTGGGGCTATATTGTAAAGCCAATCTGACCGTACATTTGGCTGTCTTCGGCTAAGATTAGTCTCCTTGATGGCATAGGTCAACGCAATGGTCTCCGGAGTCGGCCGCCTGCCGGCTACTGAATTCCTCTTCCGGAAAAAATGGACAGAATATTTTAATATTTTTGCAGGGATTTTAAATAACAAAATTATTTATTTTCACCTGCCAGCTAATAATTTGGTAGTTGGGAAGACTTTTATTTATTATTATTATTATT
>NW_018194826.1:0-400 GCF_001263595.1 Phalaenopsis equestris
CCCTTGGGGAAGAACCCACCCGGCTTGCTCTCGTTCCCATTCCCATACACTATCTTCAGTATCTCCTCCGGCGTCCGGCCGTACGCCACCGAGTTCTCATCGCCGGCGATCACGTTGCCGGATATCTTTCCTTCCGCTCCCAGCTCCGGCGCCACCACTATACCCTCGTCTTTCAAGCCGGCGCCGCCGAGCTTGTTCCTTAGAACGGAGATCTTGTCGGTGAACTCTGCTACGGAGATGTTGTAGGGATGCACCTTCAAGCTTGCTTTCTCGTAGAGCAGCGTGCGGATCACTGCGTCCTGTGCTGATTCTACTCCTAATAACCCAGCTACCAGCTGCAAATATACAAAAAATAATAATAACTTGATAGATGTATATTTGATAGTATTGTGATGGTATT
>NW_018194827.1:0-400 GCF_001263595.1 Phalaenopsis equestris
ATCAGATATGTCTGCTTTCCTTATTATTTATTTAAATTTAAATTTCTAATATTGAATTTCTAACTTTAAATATCAAAACATGTAAGCAGTATTATAAGCATTATTAAATGATCTTTATGACTTTTCTTGTGGGGTTTAATTTTATCTTCAAATGTATTTTTTCAATGATAGAAACATGTTAAATTGTGCATATACTAAAAAAAAAAGGAAAAAACAAGATAAAATAAAAAATTGTGCATAAACCAGTACGTGCCACTTAGCCCTATTGATCAGAATCTAAAAAGTTCTTGCCAAGATTTTAGGTTTGTCCCTTGCCTAATGATTCTTAACTTTGAATTGGTGGTGGCCAAAACAATAATTATAATAATAATAAGAAAAGAAAAAAGCGCTTGTACTATGA
>NW_018194828.1:0-400 GCF_001263595.1 Phalaenopsis equestris
CCCTATATAATTTCAACTAAAATGCTTCCTTTTAACTGTAGCACTTGAGAAGCAATGTCTTCGTGAAGCATTGGGCCTCCTTTCACCTTCATCTCCCGTGTGATTCTAGATGCTTCAACCATCCACACCCATCTTTTAGTTGCACAAACAAGTTTTGTAGTTGATAGTGTGACATCAAGCGTCGGCCCATGGTCAATCGAATCTCTTGACCTAACAATTTGTCGATCATTTTGTTAAGTCCATGCCTCAGTCATAGTCGTTAGGTTTTTCGGTTCGCTTTGCCCTAAATCAATCGTCCTTACTCGCCAGCGACACACCACACCTCCATAGCTTAACGTCTGACGATCATCCTTTTTATGATTGTCTGAGGAGCTTATTTTTTCTCATGCACAAAAAAATT
>NW_018194829.1:0-400 GCF_001263595.1 Phalaenopsis equestris
AAAAAAAATAATTGCTATATATTCAAATATAATCAACTCTAAGGGATTATATGAAACCACTTGATTGAAATAATTGGTGATGTGTGCTAGAAGATTTGTGGCTGTAGAGCAATGAATTATTGTCTTAGCATTGCATGAGAATCTAGCACATACTCAAATAATAAAAGTGTTAGGCAGAAACAAACCATGTTTTTAGGCGTAAAAATAAAAAAAGGGAAAACCCCACAAGGTTTTGCTTACTTGAAATGATGCACTATGAGTTGAGGATTATACATATGGGTCTTTGTCACACAGGTGGAAAAGGGTTAGAGAATTCACTAAGATACAATATTTGTTGCATAATGACTATGAGTGATCGTGGTTATGAACAATTGTTGAAACTTCATTACCTTGTCTACGA
>NW_018194830.1:0-400 GCF_001263595.1 Phalaenopsis equestris
GATGCAATGAAAGAGGAAATATAGATACATGGCCTATTGAATGACTTGAGAGTTGATTAAGAGCTTTCGACGATGTTCTGTGATAGTAGGAGTGTAATATTCTTAGCCACAAATTGAATTTATAATGTTTTACCAAGCACATTGATGTTAGGTACTACTTTGTTCGCGACTTCTTTGATGATGATAAAGTTTTTTTGAAGAAGATATATATGAAGGAGAATCCAGTGGACATGCTCACGAAGATACAATATGATCAGAAGTTCATCTACTGATAGTTTAGTGAAGAAGTTTAGCACGTGTACGTGTGTATAACCATTATTGAAGGAAGATTTGAGCGGCATGAATTTCGAGAGGTTGCTCTTGCTAGGCATAAGAATGTCGTTTATGTTGGAGAGGACAA
>NW_018194831.1:0-400 GCF_001263595.1 Phalaenopsis equestris
AGCACAGAGAATAACAAATCTTTAAGAAAAAAAAAAACATTGCATAAATAATCATTTATGTGCCAACAATTCTATCATTCAACGACAACAAACAGATCCCGTAACAATAATAATAATAATAATATAAAATAATAAAAAAAAACTTTAAAAATCAAAACTTTTCTGATTATAAACTAGCTAAATATACATAGCAAAGAATCTTAGTAATTGAGCCATAAATGCACATTACAGCCATAAAGAGAACCCCCCAAAATAAAAAATAATAATAATACAAACTCATCTAAAAGGTAATTAGCAGAAAAAAAAATAATAGAAGAACAAAACAAAATGAGAGACGGGATCGAAGGGCGTCGATGAGATCCCCCGTTGTCACGTTTCCAATCCATCGATAACGTTATCA
>NW_018194832.1:0-400 GCF_001263595.1 Phalaenopsis equestris
AAAAAAAAAGTACTAAAGATTATTAGCAATAACAATAGCAATTTATATAATTGAACAAAACAAAAATATATCCAAGACATGTAGAAGATTATTAAATATATACAATACTATGTAGGAGATTATTAAATTAGTAGCCAAACGCTAACACCAAATGATGGGTCATAAGTCATAACTGGATTAAATTATGATTGACTAAATAAAACGAATTCCCCAAATAATACAGAAGATAATAATATTCATCTCCGCCGTATTAATACTGAGTTGTTATTTCATCTAAGTTGATATTTGCATGATGATAGCATTCATTTTCAAGTATTAGTTTGAATTTTTTGCGGTCTTCTGGCCATTTGGCCGCACATAATTATTGGCAGTCTAATATATACATATATATATATATATA
>NW_018194833.1:0-400 GCF_001263595.1 Phalaenopsis equestris
GATACTTTGTCATATGAGATGATTGGGCTCTTCTCCCCTACCATTTTTCTTGTGGTCAGGTGCAAGGTTTCCGTCAATTCTGTTTTTTTGAATAAGGTCAAACATAATGATATGACCATTTCAAATGAGTTTAGAGAAACTTTTTTCCAGCCATAGCATGTCCAGTTTATCTAGCCTGGCTGATTATTTTGGTGGATAGTTAGCTTCGACTACTGACCACCACCACAACCATGCCTGTTTAGTTTTTTGGCTTGGCTGGGATCCTCTCCCCTACCATTTCAGATGAGGTCAGGCAAATCTTTTCTTAGTAATACCATGTCTAGTTTATTTGTCCCGGCTAATTATTTAATGGACAGTCAACTTCAACTACTGACCACCACCCACAACCATATAATGTCCA
>NW_018194834.1:0-400 GCF_001263595.1 Phalaenopsis equestris
AGCGAGAGAAAAAATTTCTTCACCTTTTTTGGATACCTCTTCTTCCCCTACACATAAGAAAAGATAAATATTTCTAAAATTTTATCTCGTGCGTTACCACATATATTTATTGTCTTGATAAAAAGATTGTGACGCGAATGTTAGACGACATCATAAAATTAATGGATGTATGCATTTTAATGCAATGATGGTCTTTTTTGGTTGTTGACTCTGTTCGAGAGTGCCCATGTAAAAATTTTGATCGGATTCTTGATCGTATTTGGGTACACATTTAGTACTTTGATTTTTTTGGATCTTCGCTTAGAAATTCCAAGAAGAATAAGATAATGAAGATTTATTTACTCCAAATAATTTTGAATGTTCCATACTCATTGTGATTTACAGCTTAATCCAGGGGTTT
>NW_018194835.1:0-400 GCF_001263595.1 Phalaenopsis equestris
CTAATTAATATTTGTTAATGACTAACGTATAACATCATTTAGCTAGCAAAATCATCAAGTCATAAACATTGTTCCCATCCCCCTCTTCTTAAGGGAACAAGAAAGTGATTCCTCACGATCATCAAATTTTAACATTCCTTAACATTCATCACCTAATAAGGATTAATATCTAATAATCATCAATATTTATCATATAATACCTGTTTTCTTAGTTTTTTTTGTCTTTGTTCTTTTCAAGTGAATGCCTAAGCCAACATGCCACTATTTCCTAACTTTAAAAATCTAATATTAAATTTTACACATTTGCTATAAATAATTGAAGTTTAATATCTTTTTTCCATTTAGATTGAGTACACATTTTTTTATAACTTAATCTCTTCTTTTAATTGAAAAAAAATTA
>NW_018194836.1:0-400 GCF_001263595.1 Phalaenopsis equestris
CGAGCTCTGGACCATATAGGTTGTAGTTGATAATGTAAGTTATAGTGGGGAGATGTGATGAAATCCATAGGCAGCAGGAGCCAAAGTTAGAAAGATGCATGAGTTGTGGACCACGTTAGCTATAGTTGGTCATGTATTTTGTAGTTCTGAGTTTTGATGATGTCCATAGGTTGCAGGGGCCATATTCAATAGCTCCACGAGTTGTGGTTCACGTAGGCATTAGTGGTGAGTTGTGATCACGACCATAGGTTGCAAAGGTCAGAGTCGAGATCTGCACAGGATGTAGACCATGTAGGTCATAATGGTGAAAGCTGTGATGATGTTCTTAGGTCGAAGAGGACAAAGTCTGGAGCTGCACAATTTATTGATCACATATATTTAGTTGGTCATGTAGACCATA
>NW_018194837.1:0-400 GCF_001263595.1 Phalaenopsis equestris
GTAGAAAATTGAGAGATTGATAAATGAAGAATTCCCTATAAATATTTTGATTGTCACCTGCATGATAGTAGTAACCAACACAGAAAAATTGGTGCCAGAAAATCAGTAAACAAGAAATCCAGAAAATAGTTAGAAAATCAAAGTAAAGAAGCCTTAGATGAATTAATAATAAGGCTATAGCAGGAACCCCCTTGAAAAGCCAAAGCTTGCACCCCATTATAAATCTAGAAAGCTGTCTGTATGAAACACATCAATTAACAATAATTGCATAGATGCATTCTGAAATAGCACTGCTAAGTAGGCGTAAGAACAGCAGGCTAGTCCCCAAGTCCGAATCCTCCAGCAATGAAAACCATAAAAAATGTAGCGAAGGCAATAAGAAGAGCCACTAATATCCATA
>NW_018194838.1:0-400 GCF_001263595.1 Phalaenopsis equestris
GCTTGATTGGATGGGATCAACTAGGTCGGTTGTGTTTGGTTGGTGTGAATTGGTCCGTTGATATAATATGGTTGTCTATCCTTGACCCCTAATGAAGAGCATCTAGGTGTCTCTGAATTGGTTGGAGATACTAAGGAATCAGATCTTCTTTAGATCATCTCTCCTGTGATGATTGTCTTTGATGTCATTTTTGCTTCTCTTTTATCTGAATGACTCGTTTTTGTATTCTCCGGTCATCTTTGGTCTGTTCCCGGTTCAGTTGACTTTAGCCACACACGCTTTGACTCGAACAATTTCACTTGATAGAACAAGTGGGTCTGTGGGCCCTCCTTCATCACTTTTCTCTTCTGAATTGTTATATCTCCCCAAAATCAGCACGGGCACATTATATATATATATA
>NW_018194839.1:0-400 GCF_001263595.1 Phalaenopsis equestris
AGGCAAAGTAACGTGATTTTATTATATTAAGCACCAAGTTATATCCCTTATATATCATGATATTATGTTTGAATAAGGGATTATTTTTGTAATATAAAATATACAAGGTTTATGCCACTTAGGAAAAAAAATGAGGCAAAGTGTGGAGCAAGAAGGTAAAAATCAGAAATTTAGATCAAGGGGCCAGAATTTGAGCCCTCGTGCCATGCACGCACACAAACATGTGAGCACTCACATGCACCAGAGCACCCTCATCTGCAAGTACATGCATGAATCCAACTCTCACTGTTCTATCTGCATTGAAAACTTCTTCCCCATCCGCGCAGACACACGCCCCTTGCATACTAGCGCACGCCTACAACCCCTACATGTGTGTATGCTCCCACAACTGCGGCCACAC
>NW_018194840.1:0-400 GCF_001263595.1 Phalaenopsis equestris
AAAAAATTTTAAGGATAGAACTCATACGGTGCATATTGATTTAAAGTCAAGCTCAGAGGATGGGGCATGCCCTTTAGTTTAATCTATCGCCTCAATAAAATAAAAAAACTCTATGAAAGATCTCTTCTAAAAAAGTAGATGATGAAGAAATAATAATTATCGCAAGGTGATGGACAAAAATTTACCTCAAGGTAAGTCAGCCAATCACATAAGTATACATGTCAAGTAAGATGTGGTATCAGAGTTAGTGTATTGATCCCGAAAGGAAAAGGTTAATAATTATTCTTTACAAAAAAATCTCTAGTTTACTATCTAGTGATCCTAGCTTGGTGTGATCATGAAAGAGGGTTGAGTTCCTAAAATTCTAATAAATAGAAAAACACAATCGTAGATAGTGAAC
>NW_018194841.1:0-400 GCF_001263595.1 Phalaenopsis equestris
AGCAGGATTTGCTTTAAATGTCAGAGAAGCATTAACAGACATCCATCAATCAAGCTGCACGAATCTTAAAGCTTGCTGGATGGATGGGATGATGAGAATTTCACTAGTTAGGAGAAGAAACTGGAGTGTTGTTTGAAGAGTTTCGGTCTGGAGATGAGACCTAAGGATTGGATTTTTTTTTTAGTTTTGTTTTATTTTTATTTAAGGATTTTTAGTGTTACCAAGGGTTGGTGCCTTATGTATCATATATAGATAAGGACATTAATTAATTTACATTGTAATTCTTGTTGCATTAGATCAAGAAAAGAAAAATACTGAAAGTAAAGAACGATAATCATATAGAGGGAATGAGAGTTTTGGATCCATAGAGTCTGTTTGGGGCAGCTGCAGCTGTTTGAAG
>NW_018194842.1:0-400 GCF_001263595.1 Phalaenopsis equestris
CCATAAGTCAACCGCATGAGGCATCAATGAAAAAGATCAAGCAAATGAGCAAAGCAAAGCACAATCGAAGCTGCAGGAAAGAATGCTAAGATGGAGCAAATATCATGAATTTGCAATGTACACAAGCTAGAATAATCGGTTAGACACAAATTCATGTGCTACGAGCTCAATGGATGAGCATGTGCGTGGAGAAGAAGTGCGGAGACTTTTCAATTACATCATCATGAGCCGTTTCTTAACTATTTAGAGTCAGCTATATTAATCCTCATTTTTCATTCATTCTTGGTGAGTTTGCTTGAGATGAAAAGCTATTCTTAGCATATTATTTTGAACATATTTTATCCAAATTACCTTATGTATACCCGTTTGCTCTTAATCCTCCAACGTTACTTTATTAAGT
>NW_018194843.1:0-401 GCF_001263595.1 Phalaenopsis equestris
AAGTTAAAGTTTAGGTCTTAGCAATGTAAATACAAAAGAATTAAATGGTAATTATGCAAATTGTTTTATTACAAAAAGAAGCACAAAGCAAAGAGTAGTAAATTACATAATTGAACAAACCTTAGGTGGAGAATGGGGAGTCTCAAGGCGAAATTCATGCATGACCCAATTAGTCTTCAAGCCATTTGGCGCTCTACCATGATAGAACACTAAGGTCTTTCTCATCCCGACCGTCGAATGTGTACGATGATTGTGGACCGTTCGATCCTTCCCTGTAGCCTTCCAGTAACCAGATCTTGTTGCCCTATTTGTTCTTGATCCCGTCGCGTATTTTCGATCACGAAAACTGAAGAAATACCACTCATTTGGACTCAGCTTAGCCATCTCTGCAAAAAAAAAAA
>NW_018194844.1:0-401 GCF_001263595.1 Phalaenopsis equestris
ATTGGTGAATTGTGTCGCTCAGCCCTCCAACTAAGCATCCTTATCGATCCATTGACTTGGCCAATTAAGCCCTAATTTCTCCTCTATTTAAACTACCCTTTTATAATCCATGAGAAGGGTGCTACGAATTCCTTAGGAAGACTTCTCCAAATTAATCTCACAGCTTCCTCCAGCCTTCCTGAGTTTAACCACACCATTTTTAGACACTCAAATCCATTGTCCATGCCTAATTTAATTTCCCAAATCCATGGATTTTTTCTATCACCCCACAAAAATCGACCAAAACTTGAATTTATGGCTCTAAAAGGTTCACTTGACCAAACAAGGAAGCTCCCCATTGAGACCATCTCACTATAAGCACCCCAACCTACTCCTAGACCAAACCTGAATCACCCCTTGAT
>NW_018194845.1:0-401 GCF_001263595.1 Phalaenopsis equestris
TGTGTGTGTGTGTGTGTGTGCTTGTATGCATGCATATCTCAAAAAAAAAAAGATCATAAAGGAGAAGATTAAAGCCCTTAAATAGGAAAATTTTAATTTAAGAGACATTCTACCCAAACAAACAAAATAGTTGCTTGCAAATATAATGTATCATTTTATTATAATATATTTATGAGAGAAAAAAAATCAATACCTAATTGGAAATTGATGTTGTGAATGAGACTAGAAAGATGGTGATTGCTTCTATGCTCCATTGACTTCATCAATGACTTCTTTCACCTTTCACTTCTAGGGCTTACACTATAATCCATATGGATTGACTCTAGTGGATCAAATAACTTCAAGTTACAATGCCAATAAAAGAGATCAAACTGATAAATGACTAAAATTTTCTTCTTTTT
>NW_018194846.1:0-401 GCF_001263595.1 Phalaenopsis equestris
TATATATATATATATATGCATGCTACATGTAAATAATACAATCATAGAAATTATTCCTCTTAAAACCATATTTTCTACATGGTATCAAAAACCCTAAAATAAACCCTAGAATCTATCTACTAGATCTCTGCTGCAGGTCCCTATCTCTTCCGCCAACTCGGAAAATCTCCTATGTCGGCCACAAGCAGAGGAATTAATTGTTCATCCCTGTAGCAGCAGCAAGCCGGAATCTACTCTTCCCTGCAGCGGAACTCCTCCCCGCATCTTTTTTCCCCTACAACAGCCAAAATTTGTTTATCTCTATTGTGAAACTCCTCCCCGTGTGTCCCCTTTTCCCTTCAGGCCTCCTTCTCGGCTCCTCCCTGCAACATAAATCCCCTGTTTGATCTTCTCCTCCTCCC
>NW_018194847.1:0-401 GCF_001263595.1 Phalaenopsis equestris
GAAGTCGAGTTTAAAAATCCTTTTATTTCACTCGTTTTGCTCGTCAAGGGCCGCAATAGGTCGAAAACGGAAGGGGGGAGAGGGCGTTGTACGACTGGAGCTACGTTGCGAGGTGCTTTTTACGTTGCTGCCCCTTCGGATTTCCGATAATTCCACTCTCTATTATCACATATACCATCGCCATTGTCCTCCTTTGTCACCCGTATCATTAGGACTGAAACCTGGTTCCACTCCCCTCCCTCTGTTTGGCGTCTCGATTTGCTGCAACTTTTCGCTGAAGTTTTCTCATTTATGCGTTTTTTATTTTAATAGTACACTGTTGCATACCTCCGTGTTTATTGTTTCTTCTATGAAATTTTTTGTGCTCTTAATTTTCATATGTATTCATTATTGTAGTTGAA
>NW_018194848.1:0-401 GCF_001263595.1 Phalaenopsis equestris
ATTCAAATGAGTTTCAAATTTTTATAGTGAGTTAAGATGATTATTATTTACAGTTTGAAATCATTTTTTGTTAATTTTTTTAATATCATTTCATTTATTTTAATTTTAGTGAGTTCTTAGGGTTTTATTAACTATAGTAATTTACATAAGCATTAAAACTTAATTTTCATTTTTTCAAAAATCCTCTGACCACACGAATACCAAAACAAGTCCCATACTTTTCATATTTATATTTTAATTTATAAATTTAGTTTAAGCAAATATAGTCATTTAGGCTTGAAAATTACAGCTTCAAAGCTAGAGATGCTCTCTGACCACCAAAAAGTCAGAGAACATCTATATTAACATGAAAAATCAACTCCTAAAATTTTAAACCATGGTGATTATTATTTATTTAATTA
>NW_018194849.1:0-401 GCF_001263595.1 Phalaenopsis equestris
CATCCCTATGAGATCTGCTCGCCTATGAAGGTAGGCATTGCAGATGCAATACAGCACTCTTTACTCTGTTCCATTTGTCTTCTGCAGTTTTACCTTGTTTTTTTTCTTAATGTAATTAATTTCTTAGTTTTTGGTTTTATGGACATTTTGGTGGGAAAATTTGGAAAAATGTATTGTCCCATGTTTCTCAATTTGGATTTTGATTTCTGCGAATACCTACCTGTCTTATAATGATTTGTCAATCCCTGCCAAAAACAAGGTTGATCATGGCTAGGCTACTGTGATGGCTACCATAAGATTGGGCGAGTGGTAAGTATGTTTATCTGTGATGTTTATAAAGTGATGAAAAATTTAAGAAAAACTATAGTTCAAATTTAATTCAAATATATATATATATATAT
>NW_018194850.1:0-401 GCF_001263595.1 Phalaenopsis equestris
AAGTGGTATGTATGTAAATCTTCCTAACAATTAATGTTTCAGTATTTTGGATTAAAAAATAGTTAAAATAAAGTATTTTTAAAAAAGGGAGATTTAAGTACATGTCACATAATTGCTGTATATTTATATGCCTATTACCTAAAATTTAATAATTAGTTGTATAACATTAAAAATTTTAAAATCATATAAAAATATCAGTAATAGTTTTATTTCTAAATTGAAAGATATTTTACCTGCATATATTAATTTATTACATGTACATAAAACCTATATGACATGTAAATATATTAAATATATAAAATACGACGATGAGTAATGAGATGATGGTCTGGCGGACATTAGTTATGATTTATGATATGAAGACTTTTGTTTTTATGATAGAACTAATTTAAATTTCCTTT
>NW_018194851.1:0-401 GCF_001263595.1 Phalaenopsis equestris
AGTTAAAGCTGATAGTATACAAAAATTGTGACTGTTGCATAAACATATATGTCATCATTCATGTGTAGTCATCAGCATGTAATCATAAGCATGATCAGAAGAATCATAAAAATACTTACAACAATAGCACGTGTATATATATAGGAATCTACTATTTCAATGTCCTATCATAACATGGGTTGTCACTCTACCCCAATGGTCATAATAACAATTGATGAAGGTTCCCCCCAAAATAACAGTTATCAATAGTTTATCTGATATCAATGGTTCTCTATGTTGTATCACCGACTGATCACAACGGTTCCCAAAATCTCGTCACCGCCTGAACACCAGTGGTTGGAAATAACACATCCATGCATAATGTACTTGCAAGCACTCATGTAATAGTCTACCCATAACAT